>NW_015169853.1:26954-35868 GCF_001447785.1 Gekko japonicus | reverse complement strand
GTATGCAGTAGCCCAATCGCTCGCTCACAACTTTAGCACCAGTAGCTCACAAAGTAGGATTTTTGCTCACAAGACTCCACAAATTAGAGGGAGCCTTGGTGAGAAGAACCCATGTCCGTGGGATGGCAGCTTAGCACCAGGTCTCCACGTTTCAAAGCACAGTTGCTCTTAGGCTGGTCCCCCAACCCCTTTTCATTCTGAGCAATGTTCTGTTCCAATTAGAGGTGTCTTCTTCTTTTTTTGTCCTTCGTACTTCTCTGCCCTCTGGCGGCCAACATATTTGTAAACGCTTGTATCTGTGACGCACCATCAAGCACAGAAAGGCACAGTAAATCTTGTGTAACAACTTCATTTCCTCTTGCCTTGTACTGTATAAAACTTCAGGGCGTCCCATTATTTAATTATTTAATTAATTAATTACACTCAGTGTTCCCTCTAAGCTGTGGAGTCTTGTGAGCAAAAACTCTACTTTGTGAGTTGCTGCCATTAAAGTTGTGAGCGAGAGATTTGGCTGCTGCATAAACTAGTTTGTTCTGGAGCCATCCTCCCTGAGCGAAGACAAAAATGTGTGAGCTGGAGGCTAAAAAACTGTGAACTAGCTCACACTAACTCAGCTTAGAGGGAACACTGATTACACTTATATCCCGCCCTCCCTGTAAGCGGGCTCAGGGTGGCTTACAAACAAGGGCAGCATGTGCCAAATATAAAACATTAGAACAGCATAAAAACAACCATATTTAACAATAATAAAGTGCTCAATGTTCAGTGCTCCCTCTAAGCTGAGTGAGTGTGAGCTAGCTCACGGTTTTTCTCTGGCTCACAGATTTTTGTCTTAGCTCAGGAAGGAGGGCTCCAGAACACACTAATTCATGCAGCAGCCACATCGCTCACTCACAACTTTAATGCCAGGAGCTCACAAAGTAGGATTTTTGCTCACAAGACTCCACAGCTTAGAGGGAGCATTGCAGTGTTCCCTCTAAGCTGAGTTAGTGTGAGCTAGCTCACAGTTTTGTAGCCTCGGGCTCACACATTTTTGCCTTGGCTCAGGAAGGATGGCTCCAGAGCAAACGAATTGATGCAGCAGCCAAATCCCTCACTCTCAACTTTAATGCCAGTCGCTCACAAAGTAGGATTTTTGCTCACAAGACTCCACAGCTTAGAGGGAGCCTTGGTCCCATTGTATATGGTGAGCTTGCAGTTTCTTCAGTGTAGGGGTCTCCTGTGTCATTAATCTTTATGCATTAATGGTTTTAGCACAATAAATTCTTCTTTGTTCCATTTGAAACAAAATTGGCTGCTTGCTTTGTGCACGCAGGTTTTTTTAAAAATTCCAAACTGCGGCACTTGTGAAAGGGTTCTGTGTCACTCCCGAGCTTGCTGCCTGCACTTGAATGGCCTGTGATTCCCCCAAACGCCTCATGCGAGCAAGCGCATCGCAAGCGCAACGAATGAAACGGGCAGAGGGCACCAGTGGCTGCCTTGGTCCAGAACAAAACCCAAATTCAAAAGCCGTGCGATACTTTTTATTAAGACCAGTCCAAAAGGACACAAAACAGGGTGCAGTCTTTGGGATTTGTCTGTATCAGGCTGGACATTAGAAAAAGCAAGTGGGGATAGGAAAAAAATCCATTTTGGACGTTGCTCTTAAGACGCCTTGCCAGCAACCATCAGCGAAATAAGGGAAAGAATGGGGCTCCTTCTGATGGGTTCTGCTGGACCCACATCGGACTTGAGATGCTGTTCCTTCTTGTCTTTAAACCCTCCTCACCCCTCCTTCCTCCAGGGATCTTGGCAAGGGGGGCACCGTGGAGTACACCTCTGAGAAGCACACGATGGACCTGAAGCCAAACAGCACCGAGCGAAGGAATCTGGCCGGGCTCCTGCAGGGCACCCACGACGCCCCCGTGTGAGTTCTAGGGACTCGGCCCTCTCCGGGTCCTGTTATTGTTTTTTGTTTTATGTGCAAGTTGCGGGGGGGGAGGGGCTCTTCTCCCACGGAAAGCCAGTGTGATGTAGCGGTTAGAGTGTCAGGCTAGAATCCCCACTCTGTCGTGGAAGCTTCTTGGGTGACCTAGGGCCAGTCACACGCTCCCAGCCTAACCTACATCACAGGGCTGTTGAGAGGATGAAATGGAAGAGAGGAGAAGGATGTAAACCATTTTGGGTCTCCATCAGGGAGAAAGGTGGAATATATATAAATGATGTAAGTAAAAGCCAGCTTGGTGTCGTGGTTAAGTGCGCGGACTCTAATCTGGGAGAACCGGGTTTGATTCCCCACTCCTCCACTTGCGCCTGTTGGATGACCTTGGGCAAACCGTAGTTCCGATAAGAGCTGTTCTCTCAAGGACAATTCTGGAAATAGCTCTCTCAGCCCTGCCTACCTCACAGGGTGTTCGTTGTGGGGAGGGGAAGGGAAAGGAGTTTGCAAGCCGCTCTGAGACTCCAGGTGAAGGGTGGGGTATAAATCCAATCTCTTCTCTTCTCACTTCTTCTAATCTGGGAGAACCGGGTTGTCAGAGCTCTCTCAGCCCCGCCTACCTCACAGGGGGTGTCTGTTGTGGGGAGGGGAAGGGAAAGGAGTTTGTGAGCCACTCTGAGACTCCCTTGGGTAGTGAAGGGCCATGGGGTATAAATCCAATCTCTTCTTCTTCTTCTTCTTCTTCTACTAAAAGCAAATCAGTACAAGGAGTGTGAGAAGGCAGGCTCTCCTTAGCAGTTGCATCCAGCTTCCTGCCCAAACCTGACCCAGGGAAGGGGTGGCGAGACTGAATGCTCAACGTCTTTGTCTCCCTCGACGGCTTCTTCTCAGGCTTCCTTTCCATTTTCTTTTTTTTCAGGAAAATCCCCCACCTCTTTCCTCCCTACATCCGGGCGCCCAACGGCCCCGAGGCCAACCCGGTCAAGCAGCTGCTGCCAGGTGAGTTACCTGAGTTACCTGCGTCCTGTGGCACCATTTCCTAGAAGAACTGGTGTCAGTCTCTGGAGCAGGTTTTAAACTCTCGGTAGCCAGGCACCAGGCCATAGAATAATGCCCACGGACCAGAATGCCTCTCCTTCCGTGTTGGTGGGGTCCACTGAAAAAATTGGTCAGGGGAATGGAGGTTAACTTACGAGCAGAGCTTTAAGATGTCTTACCTGGTTTAGCTGGGGGTGGGAGGAGGGAAAGGAAGATGTGATAGTCCCACTGTACACGGCATTGGTCAGGCCGCCCCTGGAGTCTTGTGTGCAGTTCTGGAGGCCTTACTTCAAGAAGGATGTGGACAGGATGGAGTGGGTGCAGAGGAGAGCGACGAGGATGATCGGGGGCCTGGAGACCAAGAAGCCCTGTGAGGAAAGGCCGAGGGACTCCTTGGGAAGGCTCCGTCTGGAGAAGAGGAGGTTGAGGGGGGGACAGGATGGCTCTCTTGAAGGATCTGAAGGGCTGTCACTTGGAGGAGGGCAGGGAGCTGTTCCTGTTGGCAGCAGAGGAGAGGACTTGCAAGAATGGGTTGAAATTAAGGGCGGGAAGGGACCTGCTAGATTATTAGGAAAACCTTTTGGACAGTCAGAGTTGTGCAACAGTGGAACTGGCTGCCCAGGGAAGTGGTGAGCTCCCCCTCCCTGGCAGTCTTTACGCAGTGGTTGGACGACGCACTTGTCAGGGAGGCTCTAGGCCAGTGGTGGCGAACCTATGGCACGGGTGCCAGAGGTGGCACTCGGAGCCCTCTCTGTGGGCCCAGACCATCATTAAATTGTCGAATTCTCTGCCAAATAATTTTAAGTAAATGAAAGCATTTGGGATTGCTTTCCTTCCTTTGTTTGGATCATCTTAAGTTAATGTATGAGTTGTTTTTTCTAAAGTAAAACCTCAGTATTCAGGTTAAATTGCCATGTTGGCACTTTGCGATCAATAAGTGGGTTTTGTGTCACAGTTTGGGCACTCGGTCTCTAAAAGGTTCGCCATCACTGCACTAGGCTCATCCTGCACTGAGCAGGGGGTCGACTAGATGGCCTGTGGGACCCCTCCCAACTCTCTGATTCTATGTTATTAAGAAGGTAGCATTGGATTGCATCCAGACGAAATGCTCCATCATTGGAATGAAACATTCCTCCTCCCCTGCAGCGGCAGCCCACTGACCTGTTCGTGGGGAAGAGGAGACCCTGATGAATGACATCAACAGGGGGTCTGCCGTGGGAAGGGGGGATTGGAATCGGTAGAAATTTGTTTTACTTGGTTAGTCATAGTCTGACTTTCTCGCTGAAATTCAAAGTGGGTCACACAGTGTAGGTCAAGTAGAATCAAAAAGATGAGACACTCGATGAGCAACAGAGTAGGGTTTGGACTACGGAAATGCGAAAACCCACAGAAGTCTCAAACGGAGCTGCAAAAAAGTATGAGTTTTCAAACAGTCCCCAAGACTGATATTCTTAAGGAGCCTAAAGAAACGGACCTAAAAAAGAACAGTCTTGCTTTTAACACTGTGGGATTTGTTGCCTTCCATTAAGTTGTTTGCTATCTGCTATTGAATCGCTACTACCATTTGATGTAGAGAAGAGACAAAGAGACCTTTTCCCCCCGCTCCCAAAATACTGGATCTTGATGGCATTCAATGAAGCTGATGGGCGGTAGGTTTAGGACAGACAAAAAGACATACCACTTTACCCAGATAGGGATTAAACTCTGGAATTTGCTGCCAAAGGATGTAGTGATGGCCACAGGAATAAACAGCTTTAAAAGGAGATTAGATAGATTCATGAAGGATAAGTCTATCAATGGCTGCTAGCCATGGTGACTGAGGAGAGCCTCTACGTTCAGAGGCACTAAGCCCCTGAATCCCAGAGTCAGGAGGTAACATCAGGGGAAGGCCTCGGCCTCTCTGCCCTGTTGTTGGCCCTCCAGAGAAACTGGCTGGCCACTGTGTGAGACGGGATGCTGGCCTAGATGGGCCCTCCCTGGTCTGATCCAGCAGGGCTCTTCTGGTGTCCTTCTCAGGGGAAGGCCTCGGCCTCTCTGCCCTGTTGTTGGCCCTCCAGAGAAACTGGCTGGCCACTGTGTGAGACGGGATGCTGGCCTAGATGGGCCCTCCCTGGTCTGATCCAGCAGGGCTCTTCTGGTGTCCTTCTCAGGGGAAGGCCTCGGCCTCTCTGCCCTGTTGTTGGCCCTCCAGAGAAACTGGCTGGCCACTGTGTGAGACGGGATGCTGGCCTAGATGGGCCCTCCCTGGTCTGATCCAGCAGGGCTCTTCTGGTGTCCTTCTCAGGGGAAGGCCTCGGCCTCTCTGCCCTGTTGTTGGCCCTCCAGAGAAACTGGCTGGCCACTGTGTGAGACGGGATGCTGGCCTAGATGGGCCCTCCCTGGTCTGATCCAGCAGGGCTCTTCTGGTGTCCTTCTCAGGGGAAGGCCTCGGCCTCTCTGCCCTGTTGTTGGCCCTCCAGAGAAACTGGCTGGCCACTGTGTGAGACGGGATGCTGGCCTAGATGGGCCCTCCCTGGTCTGATCCAGCAGGGCTCTTCTGAGGTTCTTATAATCTGGTGCTCCCAATCGCAGCGCCTCTGCTTTCTCCTTGCTGCGGGGCGGTTCACAAGCTGCAAGGCGAGAGGTCCTGCTGTGGGCGCATAGAGCGTGGCCCAGCACCAGATTAGCTCTTTTGCCAGGAGCGTGGTGCCCTTGCCTACTGGCGCCGAGGGGGTGCAGCCCGCAGTTGTGGGCACGGAGCCCCCGCCAGACCCTCACTCGGCGTTTCCCTCCGTCTCCTCCGGCAGAGGAAGAGGACAGCTACTTGGACGTGGAGGTGCAGCTGAAGCGGCAGAGGGCAGGGCCGGGCAACGGCAGCGACAGCTTCCTGGAGTGGTGGGTGATCCGGCTGGCCGACTGCCGGCAAGAGGAGTGCAGGATCCTGCCCATGGTCATCTTCAGCGACAAGGTCAGCCCTCCCAGCCTGGGCTTCCTGGCAGGATACGGGTGAGTTGCCTGAGCCCTCCGGGGACGGCAGGGTGTGGCCAGACCTTCAGGGCAGTTGGCACCGACATGGGCAACGCTTCAGAAACCAGTCCAGCGTTCCCTCTAAGCTGAGTTGGTGTGAGCCAGCCCACCGTTTTTTAGCCTCCGGCTCACACGTTTTTGTCTCAGCTCAGGAAGGAGGGGCTCCAGAGCAAACTAATTCATGCAGCAGCCAAATCGCTTGCTCACAACTTTAAGGCCAGTAGCTCACAAAGTGGAATCTTTGCTCACGAGACTCCACAGCTTAGAGGGAGCGATGGAAACCACTCCTTTAAATATGTTGTCGAAGGCCTTTAAACGTTCGACTCTAATGGCTGGGCTGTTGCTTGAGTCTCCTGGAATCTGATTTGCCACTGCTCTGGCATATCCCGTTTATTTATTTGTTTAATTCCTTTATATCCTGCCTGCCTGCCCCCCCCGCGCCCCCCAGTGGGGACCTAAAGAAATTTGCACCATTCTCCTTTCCTTCATTTTAGGGAGCCAGTTTGGTGTCGTGGTTAAGTGCGCGGACTCTGATCTGGGAGAACCGGGTTTGATTCCCCACTCCTCCACTTGCAGCTGCTGGATGGCCTTGGGCAAGCCGTAGTTCTGATAAGAGCTGTTCTTGAAAAAGAGCAGTTTGTGTCAGAGCTCTCTGCCCCACCTACCTCACAGGTTGTCTGTTGTGGGGAGGGGAAGGGAAAGGAGTTTGTAAGCCGCTCTGAGACACCTTCGGGTAGTGAAGGGCAGGGGATAAATCGGGGGTAAAACCCCATCTCTTTTTTTTTTTTTTTTTTCCCCCCCCCCCCCCAAGTGGGGACCTAAAGAAATTTGCACCATTCTCCTTTTCTTCATTTTATCCCCACAACAATCCTGTGAGGTGGGGATAAGCTGAAAATGTGTGACTATGGCAAAATGTTCCTGCTCTGGCCTGCCAGCCCGATTCTGCTTTGCCCTTCTAAGGGTTCCCAACTCCCTGGAAGTGCTTTTCTTCAACTCTCAGGTAGCCTGCCACCACCACATTGCTGTTGGGATTTCCCCCTGGGAGGATCAAGACTCCCAGCTTCCCTTTCCAAGTCCAGAGGCCTTGCCTCAGTATCTCCCACTGCCCAGCGCCTGGTCACCGTGGGGACAGATTACCCCGGGGGAATAGCCACTTGCCAACTGCCCATCTTCCCTCCTCCTGGCGTCCTTTTTAAAATAGCGTGTCCAAGATGGTGGAGGTCTGTGTGGTACAGAGAACCACTCCCAGCATCCAAAGTTATAATGGATTTATTAAAAAGAAAATGTTTATAAACATACTTTTATCGCAGCACCAGATTGAGCAAGAAAATCAAAAGAAACGGGTAAAAACACAAATCCTCTGCCCCTCTCACTATACCATGCCCTACCAGAAGGTAAAATAGGACAGGCTCCTTATGCTTAGGAAGTCACAAATCCCTACAGAGTTGCCATTACCTTGAAGATTCCTCCTTCTGTAGGCAAGTACATGGTCAATAGTTCCGTCTCAGAAGAGAGGTCTGTGTGCCTGCTCTAACGTCCACAGCATCCCGGGAAAAGAGCCCGCCTTCCTCTTGCAGAGATTTTATCATCTCTGGTATTCCACCCCCTTGATCCCGGTCAGCCCAGGTCAGGGAAGCTTTTCCTGTCATCTCCAAAAAGTTCCTTTCTCAAGACTGTCTAGAATTTGACACCCCCCAACTCTCTGTTCCCTGCCTGAAGAGATGGGGGGAGAGAAGGCGGAAGCTTGACCATACATTTTGTCTAGATCCATTGGCATTTATATGAAGGTGGGCTGAGGTACAAGGAAATGGACTTCCACTTCTACCTAGAGAAAAAAGTTAAAAGTGCAAAGTGGAGGCTCTGCCCCTTGCCAGCCTCCCAGGAGAAAAAAGTGCATTTCTTCACAGTGACTGTTGCTAGATTCTTCTTTCCAGTACTGTGGTCAGTGTTCCCTCTAAGCTGAGTTAGTGTGAGCTAGCTCATCGTTTTTTAACTTCCAGCTCACACTTTTTTGTCTGAGCTCAGGAAGGATGGGCTCCAGAGCAAACTAATTAATGCAGTAGACAAATCGCTCACTCACAACTTTCATGCCAGTCACTCACAAAGTAGAATTTTTGCTCACAAGACTCCACAGCTTAGAGGGAACATTGACTGTGGTGTATTTTGTTTAATGCATTTTATCGCTTTTTTGGGTCTGTGTTACTTGCACTGAAAGTCAAACTGGATGGATCATGAGCTAAGCATTATTTTAAATAAGTGTATGTTGATCTTTGGGTTCAGGAACTGAGGGCTGGCTGTCCCCACTTGAGCTTTCCAGAAAAGGGCCTTCCTGATTTTGGGGGGCGGGGGGGGCTACATCCCCCCTTCACTGTCGAAGAGACCCAAAGTCCTTGGGCTCCGATCTGGCCGCTCCAGCAACTGATTTCAGGGCTGGAGCTTGGTGCCCCGAGAGCTCAGCTTACCCTCTTGGGCTGAGAACGGAGTGAAGTGGGCGGGGGGGGGTACCAGTGTCCGCTACGCATGTTGGAGGTGGGGGGGGTTGTCTCTGCCCCGAGCTCTGCCCTCATGTTCCGCTTCTCCCTGTTCCCGGCAGGATCATGGGCCTGTACGTCTCCATCGTGCTGGTGATCGGCAAGTTTGTGCGCGGCTTCTTCAGCGAGATCTCCCACTCCATCATGTTCGAGGAGCTGCCGTGCGTGGACCGCATCCTCAAGCTGTGCCACGACATCTTCCTGGTGCGCGAGACGGGGGAGCTCGAGCTGGAGGAGGAGCTCTTCGCCAAACTCATCTTCTTGTACCGCTCGCCCGAGACCATGATCAAGTGGACGCGGGAGAAGGAGTGAGACACGCCCCGTGGTCTCCCCCGATTGGCAAGATGCGGCATTCGGGAGCCGTGTTCCGTTTCTGCACAGGGAATCTGAATAAGGACGGGGAGGAAAAGCACTCCCAAGA
>NW_015169853.1:14103-26847 GCF_001447785.1 Gekko japonicus | reverse complement strand
GGGGGGTGGGGGGGGAACGACACAGTCACTTTCTGAAACAGACCTCTTTTTCTAAAACAGCTCTAGAAAGGGTAGGGTGTTAAGCCCCCACCTCTGTGCCTTGCACGCCCCCGGCTGGGACATTTGGAGTGGGGGGACGGGGGACGTACCAGCAGGGCAGTCGGAAATTGACTGTAAGGGGGGGGGGATCACCCTGCTGCTTGGGAGCCCACAGTGCGTTCACAGCAATAACCTGCTCCTGTTGGGGGCACAGCCCTCCCGCCCCGCCCTCGCCAAATGTGAGTGCCCCCCGGCACCGCTCCTGGCCAGCCTCCACTGCTGCAAACAAGGGGGCGGCTGGACCCCAAAGACACTTTTTCTAAGGAGGTGGTGTTATTTATACAGATCTAGATAATAAAAATCAAAATTAAAGTCGGTGTCTCTACAGTGTCCCGAATCCTCCGAGGCTAAATGATGCTGGTGCGCCCACCGGTGTTCCCTCCAAGCTGAGTGGGTGTGAGCTGGCTCACAGTCTTTTAGCCTCCGGCTCACACGTTTTTGTCTTCGCTCAGGAAGGAGGGCTCCAGAGCAGACTCATTGGATGCAGCAGCCAAATCGCTCGCTCGCAACTTTCATGCCAGTCGCTCACAAAGCAGACTTTCTGCTCACAAGACTCAGTAGCTTAGAGGGAGCGTCGGCACCCACCTGCCACCCAAAAACCTTTCTCCGTGGTGATCCTTGACTTCCGTCTCGCCCCCCATTTTGGTTAGAGGGCACACAGTTGAACCAACTCACTTTACGAGCGGGGGGGGGGAGAACTCGTTTTAAATATTTTGCTACCCCGGAGTTCAAGCATGGTAAGTTCTTAGGGCAGCGTATAGAAATGGCAACTTCTTGGTGGGGGAGGAAGATCAGCGTCACCTTCTACTGTCTCAGTACTGCTGGGCCTTTCGACGGAAGGGTTTTCGATCACGCCGAGAGAAGATGCCTCTGCAGCTTCCAGCACTCTGGGGCTTCAGCAAAAGTCCTGGTGGTCTACCTCGTAGGGGTGTTGTTGTTTTTTTAATCCTGCAGGGGTTTTCAAGCAATTTGCACACTGAAAATGATCAAGACCCTATAACTAGTGGGTGTGCGCTTCTGCAGCCACGGTCAGCCACTCCTGGATTCAAAATAATTTATTTTAGAAAAGGGGCATGACAACAGGAGCGGAAAGGCCAACGCCGTCTTCTCCCGGCGTGGTTGGTGCTGGGCTTGGCTTGGGCCGTCAGCTCGCAGGGAGGTCGTCCTCAAGAAGGAACTCTTGGATCTCTTGCTTCATCGCAGCCCTGCTTGGGGGAGGGAAGAGGAAACACGCTGGACTCGGGGGGGGGGGGGAGAGCAGCCCCACAGGAGGAGACCCTGCTGGAACGCCTTCTGCATTGCTGTGACATGGGGGCTCACAGGCTGAGCCTGGAGGATGCCACGCAGTGCCCCCCCCATCCTACTCCAGCAGGCCCAACTTTGGGCCCAGAGCTTCAGCTCGCAAAGTGCTGGAGCAGGGGTCCCTCAACCCCCCCCCCCTTGTCTGCAGGGAGCTGGATTAATTCCCGGAGGAGAGAGGGGACAATAAGGCTGAGCAGCTGAGTGGGCTACACGGGTCCCTGGCTGCCGCGGTAAAGATCTGAGCTGGAGTTCAGCATTGCTACCGGCCCAGTGCCCTGGACCCTTCAGACCCATCTCTCACTGCCCCTGCAAGGGCACCAGCCCTGCAGGCTCCGGAGGGTCAGGCCCTGCCACTCAGGCCAGCCTTGGGGGTGGGGGGTGGAAAGCATCTGAGGTGCCTTCTCTCTAAAGGGCTGGAGGGCACCCTCATCTGCGTCTCTCTGCCCTTGTACCTGCGCTGACGGCGCTCAGCCTCGGAGTGGACATACGGTGGGAGAGGTTCCAGGCAAGTCTGCAGAAGAAAAGAGAGTCCAAGAATGGGCGGCGCTGATTGGCAGAGCCAAGAGATCCCCAGGAGCAAAACTGGGTGTACACACCCCATTTTCTTTCTGGTAAACATGAAGGTGGAGGCAAGGGGCCACCCCCTATCCCCACAGGGCCTCAACTTGGGTACCAAGTTTGGTGTAGTGGTTAAGTGTGCGGACTCTAATCTGGGAGAACCGGGTTTGATTCCCCACTCCTCCATTTGCACCTGGATTTGCAAGCCGTAGCTCTGTTAAGAGCTGTCCTTGAAAAAGAGCCGTTTCT
This sequence comes from Gekko japonicus, assembly GCF_001447785.1. Lineage (NCBI taxonomy): Eukaryota > Metazoa > Chordata > Lepidosauria > Squamata > Gekkonidae > Gekko > Gekko japonicus. Next base: position 24,639 of record NW_015169853.1, on the reverse strand, counting down.
GTCAAGAGCTCTCTCAGCCCCACCTCCCTCCCAGGGTGTCTGTTGTGGGGAGGGGAAGGGAAAGGAGACTGTAAGCCGCTCTGAGACATCTTTGGGTAGTGAAGGGCCATGGGGTATAAATCCAATCTCTTCTTCTTTGAGCCAAACTTCTGCAGCTGCCATCTTGAGCCAAACACCCTCCTTGGCCACAGGCTGGCCGTGCGCTAAGCCCCAACTCCACCCCCTTTGCTTGGTCTTCTCAGCCTCTCTCTTCCCCCCACGCACACAGCGGATGAAATCACAATACTGAGGAAGCCTGGTCTCCCTCTCTGAATCCTCGGGGGAGAGGCAGGACCATGCAGCTTGAGGGCACGGGGCTGTTCCCTGGGCGCCTGGTTCATGAATGCGGCCTCATCCCTCCCCACCCCAGGCGTACCATGTCTTTGACGGTCAGCCGGCAGCTGTAGCACAGCAGCGGGAAAAGCACGGCCTGGGATGGAACGGCCCTGTGGACCAAAGGAGGAGAGGCAGGTTGCTGTCTGTGTCCACCCAGGGCCTCCCCTGTCGCACAAAAGAAGATGCCGTATCAAGCATCCCCCCCCCGCTAAGTTCTTTCCGCAGCTCCTTACCCTGCCGTCGGAGAGCTCCTGCAGCAGCCCGTCTCGTTCGGAGCCCCCCCGCAGCAACCGCTTCCAGCAGACGGTGGTGGTTTCCGGCAGAGCTCTTCAGACAGCAGCGTGGACTGCAAGGAGGAGCCGTCGACTGCAAGGCAGAGGCAGAATGGGCATGTGGGAGGAGGCTGTGTTCTGCCCCCGGGAGCCAAAGGTGGGCCAACAGCCAGCACTGGATTTGCTCCACTTGGTCAGCAGAGTGTTTTGTCTCCACAGCCTGGGGGAATGGCTGTGCCCCCCACAAGCCAATGAGGAAGGACGACATGGATTCCTCTCCCCCATCTTGTGTATCCTTTGTGAGCCATTTCTCGGGAGACGGGTTTGCAGAACCCCGGGGACTGGCCGGTTGCAGCTTGGTAAAGAGAAGTCTCTGTGCTGGCCGTGCCGATTTCAGCTGCCAGGAGCCATTTGCTGGGCAGCGCAGCCCCTCGTTGGGCCGATCTGGGGGAGGGACCGGGTGGTCCTGCCTGGAGTGGGACCAGGAAGGCGCTAGCTGGCAGTGTTCCCTCTAAGCTGAGCTAGTGTGAGCCAGCTCACAGTTTTTTAGCCTCTGGCTCACATATTTTTGTCTCAGCTCAGGAAGGATGGAGCTCCAGAGCAAACTCATTTATGCAGCAGCCAAACTGCTCACTCACAACTTGAATGCCAGGAGCTCTCAAGGTAGAACTTTTGCTCACAAGACTCCGCAGATCAGAGGGAGCATTGCTAGCCGGCCTTCTGGTTCCTCCAGTGCTGATTCCCTGAGGTCTCCTTTGCCGAACGCATTCTGGGTGCCTCCCCTTCTCCACAGCATCAACTGGGCGCCGACAACCTTCCCCCTCTCCCGTGCCACCCCCCGCGTACCAACACTGGTGTCCAGGTGACAGAGGCATAAGAGGCAACGCTCAGGCTCTGCGTCTCCGCCAGCGTCTCGAGGGGTTGTCCCAAGTTTCTCGCCTGTCCTGCAGAGCAGAAAAGAGAGGGTTGGCATGTGGTGCCCTGCAAAGCATGGGTAATTCTGGGCCCCATCCTGAGATACTGGCATGTGCTCCCTTAAAGGGAGCAGCTGCGGCACAGCACCGCTCTTGCATGCAGAATGATGCCCTGGAATCTCCCATTAAAAAGAGAATCTTAAAGTAAGTCTGCCTGAGCTAGATGGACCATCAGGTCAGGACTGCTTGTGCTTTGCATACGTTAATCCTAAAAGCAGCCCTAGATCAGACCGATGGCCCACCAAGCCCAGCACCCCGGTTTCCAACCGTGGTCCATCAAATACCTCAGGGAAGCCCACCAAGAGGGCAGGCTGGCAACTGCCCCCTTGTGTGGGAGGCTAAGAAGAGTTCAGGAGCTAAAAACGTCCCGTTTTTGACAGTCTCTGGACCCAAAAATTGGCAAAGGCAGCTGGAAACCCTGCCAGCGGTGCCTGATAATCACAAGAGCAGGAAAGGGCGCTGGGCGAGACTTCAGTACCCTGTAAAATAAGCTGCCCAAAAGCTAGCCTATGGGGGCACAGTAGGTGGCTCCGGCCAATATTCTCAGTCTGCCAACGCCGGGGATCGGTGCTCACAGCACTGCTTACAAGCTATGCAGGCAGAAATAGCCTGGAGGAAGGAAGGTTAGCATGGGAAGGGCTGTGGCTCAGTGGTAGAGCCTCCGCCTGGCATGCAGAAGGTCCCAGGTTCAATCCTCGGCATCACCAGTTGAAAGGACCAGGTGGTAGGTGATGTGAAAGACCTCCGCCTGAGACCCTGGAGAGTCACTGCCAGTCTGAGTAGACGAGACAGACTTTGATGGACCAGGTCTGATTCCGTAGAAGGCAGCTTTGTGTGTTCATGGTAGGGAATACTGCTTTTTAAAAAAAACTGAATTTACTTATAATTTTTCATAGCAAAATCGATACATTCTTTCGGTCACAATAAATCTTTCCGAGTCTATTCAAGCGTCTTATTTTCTATCCAGTTGTAAACTCTTGACCGTCGTTTTAGGTGTTGTTCTTCATCTTTTCCTAGTAAAACAACATTTAGTCTGTCCATTTCCACTAATTCTAACAACCTTTGAATTATCTCCTCTCTTGAAGGGGTTTTCTCTGTTTTCCAACACTTAGCCAATAAAATCCTAGCTGACATTAAAATATAAGTCACTATATACAGACCATTTTGTTTATAACTATCAGGGTGGTAAGGAATACTGCTGAGCCCCCACCCCCACCACAAGAATGCTCCTCTTCAGTCAAGGGGGGAAACACTCACCGGTAGACAGTGCTGATGGTAGCGGGGAACTCTGACTGCAGCTTGTAGAGGAAGCTTATCAAGGGGTAATGGGGAGGCCGGCCGGGGGCCGGGGGGGGGGGGGAACAAGGCCGCTGTATTTCTGCCGAAGGGGTGGCAGGCCCAGAAGAGCAGCACCTCCCTGTTTCTTCACTTTCAAACTGAGGCAGCTACTGCACGGACCCAGAAATCCCATCACAATAAAACATCCCCAAACATTAAAACGCAAGACCACGATTTATGACTGGTTGGTTAGGCTGCTGGACAGACTTTTCTAAAGCCAGACTCTCAGCATGAAACTGATGCCAAAGCAGAGCCAATGAGACTGCCTAACTAACAAGCAGGGTCAGCAAGAGATAAGCTTTCTCCCTGGCGTTGGCCCAGGCAAGGGCTACTCTACGGGCAGCCGGAACAGGCGGTGAACTTCGATGCAGAGCTGCCCCCCTTACTTTAGTATCCAGTGACGGCGTGAAGACGGCGGGCACCCCGAAGAGGCGGTTGTAGAAGGCGATCTCTTTGGCAGAATACTCCCGCATGGGGCGCAACACGAGCACGTCGCCGTGGCGGCTATCGGAGAAGCCCTGGGAGGGGAGGGAGGAAAGGGGGGGGTGAGGATTGGAGCAGGGGCCAAAGCAGATCCCACGGGCCCTGAAGGGGGTCAAGTGGAGCCCGGGAGGCGGGCTGGCTGGACTGCGACCCAAGAGCAGCCAGAAGGGAAGGCCGGGAAGGGAAAGGTGTGTGTGTGTGGGGGGGGAGTTCTCACTGTGTCTCCTGCGAGGAAGGCCCCCCGGCCCAGGCAGAGGTTGGCCAGCAACTTGACAGCCACGCGGGTACAGCTGTCCCCCATCATCACTTTGGTGTAGCCGTTTGTCCGGGCCACGTGTAGGATCAGGTGGTTCCTGAAAAGGAGGGAGGACTGCTCCTAACTCCTGCAGGGACCAAAGGGGTTGACACTCCCCACACACCCCCGCCACCACAGAGGAAGCACGGCAAAGGATGGCCCCACTGCAGTAGCCACCAACAGCCCACCTCAGAGTGCCCTCAGGGTCACCAGGCCAACGGCAGCTTTGCCCCAATGCCCCTCCCCCCCAGTTTTGGAGGCTCCATCAGTGGCATCAGCACATATGATACTACACCACTAGATCAGTGTAATAAACCCCTATTTTATTCAGTTATAACCCTCATTCTCCCCACTGCGAGCAGCTTACATAATTCTCCTCTCCTTCATTGTATCATGACAATAACCCTGCGAGGTAGGTTAGGCTGACAGGGTGTGATTAGCCCAAGGTCACCCAGCCAGATTCCATGGCATGAGTTGGGATTCAAACCCAGGTCTTCCAGCCAGTTTGGTGTAGTGGTTAAGTGTGCGGGCTCTAATCTGGGAGAACCGGGTTTGATTCCCCACTCCTCCACTTGCACCTTCTGGATGACCTTGGGCAAGTCGTAGTTCTGGCACAGCTGTTCTTGAAAAAGAGCAGTTTCTGTCAGAGCTCTCTCAGCCCCGCCTACCTCGCATGGTGTCTGTTGTGGGGAGGGGCAGGGAAAGGAGTTTGTAAGCCGCTCTGAGACTCCAAGTGAATGGCAGGGTATAAATCCAATCTCTTCTTCTTCTTCATATCTTAGATTGTCATTCTTACCACACTGGTGTTCTCAGGGGTCATTTAGTAGAAAAAGAGGTGCAGGAGCTCATTAGCATAACTTATTTGCATATGCCACACTCCCTAACATCACCGGAAGTGTGTCAGAAGGCAACACCCACCACTCAGGCTCCACTGGACTGTTTTGGATTGCTAGCTATTGGAGGGGGAGGGAACGTGCAGATCTGTACTCACAGAGGAGGGAGAGCTTGTACCTGAATAACACTTGGTCTTAAAGGTGCCACTGGACTGTTTTGGATTGCTAACTAGGGGTGGGGGGAATGCGCAGATCTGCCCTCACAGAGGAAGGAGAGCCTTGTACCTGAAGGCGGACCGGGGGAGGGGGGTGCTCTGCAACTTACCTGGCTGCTTCTTGCTCCTCGTGGCCCAACTGTGGGCTTCTGGGAGCAGGGGGAGGGGCTTGTTGAATGTGCCCGCCCCCTGGGCTCCTTACTGCCGGAGCTTCGCTCCTTTGCGCTCCCACAGCAAATGACCCCTGGTTGTTCTACTCAGTGAGTTAAACAGGTAACAGGAACTCACCAGGATGGACCCAAAGAATGTCTTTGCTCTGCCCCTCTTTGGACCGCATGTCTGTGAGGAACCCCTCTGCCAGCACTCAAGGGGAAGGTTCTCTCTTGCCAGCCCAAAAACTCACCGGAGTGTCTGCAGGAGTTCCTCCTTGGCAGTCAGCGTCTTCACTGCTCTAAAGAGGTGGGTCAGTTCTGCCGTGTGTGAGACGGACAGAGGCCCGGGGACCTCCACTGCCTCCTTCCCTGGAGGGCATCGTACGCTAAGCTCAGACAGCTGGCCTGGCAGAGAGTCCCCAGTCCTTTCACTCTGCTGCTGCTGCTGCCGCCGTATGAAACCATCCACAGCCTCCTTGTAACTCTGGCTGTCATCTGTGGCATTGTGGGAAATGGAGCGCAAGATGGAGCCAGGAAGGTCAAACACCTACGAGATGACACGAGAGGCCCCAGTCATCCACCAGAGGAGCACCAGTAGCCTCTGAAGTGGAGCGGGTAGGAGTGCTCGTGGATGTAAGAGGATGCTCCCTGATCCACTTTACAGGTGACTCTGCTTTTTATATGGGAAGGCTGAGGAATCTGGGGGCTCATTAGGTTAGGGGGCAAAAACAGAACAAAGGAGGGAAACGTAGGACAGAAGATTCTGAGATTACTTATAGATCGGAGAAAGCTTTTCTCCCTCTGCCGAAGTAACAGAAATGGGGCATAACCAAAGGAGGTTGATGGCCTGCAGATTCAGAATGGGCAAAAGAAACATATTTTCATTTGGCACAATGTCATTTATGAAATCTGTCTCCACAAGACTATGGCCACTAGGCCAGTCTTTAAAGGGGGGGTTAAACCAATTCATAAAAGACAAGTATCTTAACAGCTATTAAAGGAACTTCCAAGTGCAGGCATCGTTTATCTCTGAACACCAGTAATGGAGTGGGCAACAGGTCTTTGGCCTCAATGTCCTTCCTGTGACCTTTCCAGGGGTATCTGGTTGCCCAACGTGAGAAAAAAGATGGGGCAAATCAGATTTCAGCCTGGGCCCACAAGGGGGGGGGGAGGAGGAGGGGGAGATTGGATTTATACCCCGCCCTTCACTTGGAGTCTCAGAGCGGCTTACAAACTCCTTTCCCTTCCCCTCCCCACAAAAAGACACTCTGTGAGGTAGGTGGGGCTGAGAGAGCTCTTCCCAGAACTGTCCTTGAGGGACCAGCTCTGACAGAACTGTGGCTTGCCCAAGGTCATCCAGCAGCTGCAAGTGGAGGAGTGGGCGAATCAAACCCGGTTCTCCCAGATTAGAGTCTGCGCACTTAGCCACTGCACCAAACTGGCTCTTAAGAGAACGGTCGTTTTATATCTCATGGCTTCTTGAGATCTTGGTGTCCAGAATGCTGGCTTGCTTTACTGCCATATTTCAGAAGATACCCTTTCTTGGCCTGGGTTCAGTGCCAGAGTTCTAGTGTGACACCATTGTGCAAATGAATCAATAAGGTTGTTCAATTACTGACAAGCTAAACCAAGCTGGGTTGAGGCTGCAAGACTCCAGTATGCTGAAATGGAGAAGCTCCAGCAGAAAGGAGAGGGGGGCTGAAATCAACAGTCCTGCTTCTACGCGGGTGTCTTCCTTACCTCCTCCAAGTGCACCAGATGAAAAGGAAACCCTGTGGCTCTCAGGATCATCTCCACCTGACTGTGGACCTCTCGTCTCTTCCCCAGGTCCTGTCCACACACAGCTCCTTCTACACAGCAAGAAAAATGTGCCAGGAAGATTCGAATGCAACCAGAGGACATCTCGCCTAGCCCCAAGGCAGTCACAATCCTGGAATTAAATTCTAGCAGCAAATTTGGGAATGGTGCAAAATGTGTGTGCGTATATATACACGTATGCACACACGTGGATGTATGTTTTAAGCCAGACCTTTCTAGTCCAAACAAACTGCCCCAGCACTACTAGCCTTCAGTCTCCCAAGCACAAAAGAGAAGACACAGAACAGGGGTTACCATCAACAAAGACGATGCCTGGCTTGAAGCGGAGTTTCTTGGCTGCATCCCGACTCAGGCCCTGAGAAGCAAGAGGCAAGGTTGGTTCAATAAACATGAAAGACGCAGTCGCTGGGCATCTAACAATATAAGCTGTGCAATGCAAGCTTTAAACATTTACTTCTTCGGAAGCAGGTCATCTGGTCCCCAGAAGCGATTCATTGGGATCATAGCACCTAATGGGTCCATCTATTCATTTGGAAACCCTAAGGCCCCTGCTGTGATTTTCTGAACCTCAACACTGTACGTTTTACACACTCACACAAACGCCCTTTTAAACACAGGCAGGACATGCAGACCTAGCCTGTCTCCTCCCCACCCATCACAACTAGAGCAAGGTTTTTATCCCCTTTGTGTTAATTTGTTAATTTATTTCTACTAAACCCCTGCTTCTCAAAAAATTTCAACTTGGGCCCCTTCCTAAACACACTCTACCTCCCACCTCTTCTACAGATCGGGACAGTAGTCCAGTCTTGGATTTTAAAAAACCCCTACAACTAAGCGTTTCAGAATTCTGCCTAAAAACGAACCCGTTAGGGAGGAAAGCAAATAGGAATGAGCTGCTGTGGCTAGAAGTACCTCTCCCCCTTTCATGGCAGTTGGTTACCCCCCTCCTCCCATTTTGAGAATCACTATGCTAAATCAAAGCCTCTGACCGGCTCTTTCAACTGACCAACTGCAGATCCTGCTAGGCACCACAGGGCCCAGGCAGATACCTCTTGGACTTGTCGCACCATTGCACTGGAGGCGGGTCCACCCGAAAACGCAAGGAGAACCTGCAGCAAAGAAGGAATGCACCAAAAGGTTACTATGAACTGTCCTGGTCGCTTCTAGTCATCTTTCCCACTGGCAAAAAATAATCAGACTGGACCTTCTCTCCAGGAAAAATGCAGCGATTCTTTCCAAGCGTGGCACGGAACTTGTGGACAAAGTAATCCTTGAAACAGGCCCTGCAAACAAAATGTGCTCCTGTAAAAAATTACAGTCAGGAACTCCCTGAAAGCAAAGTGCTACAGCAACCTGCATTGCATGGAATCCTGTGATCTGAGCTGAAGTGAGAATAAATTTAGAAAACAGGTTTCTCAGCAGAGGCTAAAGCCATTTACAAATCGGGGGTGGGGGGAGCATGCAGAACTTTTATTGACAGGTGTGGGTAGTTATGAGTTTAGGCAGCCCCTGCCCCTCACTTGCAATGGCTTTTTCTGACAGTCAGCAAAATAACTGTTTCACATGACCCATCCAGCCCTAAAGATAACATCCCAATTTCTCACTCAAGCCCCTTAGAGAAACAGCACATGGCAAACAGGGATTCTGGCTAACATTAAGGAGGGGGCTGATGGCCACCAGGGACAAGGTTTTCATGAAGCTCTGTGTATCATATGTGTCATTTACAGCATAGCAGCCGGCTCTCAGCTTAAGGCTCCTGTCATGACCCCAATTGGTTGCCACCTTCGTCTGCCACCACTCTGGACTTAGGGCTCCTTGGGAAGGCCCAGAGTACCCTCCTAAGCCCAACCAAAATGCCCCTTTTAAGCCGAGAAATATAGGCGTGATGACCAGGCAGAGAACATTAAACAAATGGTTTATTAATACAGTAATGGGGCAAGGAAAACAAGACAAGGTGCTTAAAATACGTAACAATGTCTAAAGGTAAAATAAAACAAATCTAACGTGGCTACCTATTTCTCTTACTTGTTACTATTCAAAGCCCACAGCCTTTTATACCAGGCCTGTGCCTGTACTCACTCTGTCCCAAATTAGGGATCTTCGTCTCAGCTTAACTCTGAGGGGAAAGAATGCAGTCCCCTCAGTTTAGCTCTGTGAGAGAAAAGAACGTTCCACTCCCCACAAGGTATAAATCACAATCTCCTCATACAATCCCTGGACACCGATTGGTTACAACTGTCACTAAGCATTGTGGGGGATTGTAGGCTGTGTCTGCTTTCCACTGCCACACAGGTCTCTCTTGGGCCTAGGCCTCATTAGGCCTTGTCTCCCAGTCCTACACAGGTCATGACAGCTCCTATGCCCAGTTCCTACTGCACCTGCCACCCCTCGTTCTTACTTGCAAAAAGCATCTCCAACACGGATGATCAACACCGGAGGCCCCTCTTTGCACTTCATGCACTTCAGGGGACGGCTGTGGAAAGTGGAAGGATCAGATCACAAGAAAGTGTCTTAATAAAGGGAACGAGACTGTAGGCTAAATTTCTGTGTATAGCATACAATATAGTTACTGAATGTATTACCGTGCTCCTACTGCCCTGTTTTCTATGCAGACAATTCCACTTTTTTGGTTTTGTTAACATTTCAAGTCTGATATTTATACTTTGTTTCAGATTTCTGAAATCCTGGCCCCATCGCTTCACTCAACAGATGTCACATTCTATGAACTGTACTGACTGACACTGCACCACCTGCCTCGAGTATCTCAATGAGAAAGATTCAGGTGAGTCACCTTGTTGGTGTGAAGCGGCAGAACAAAGTGGCTCCTTTAAGACTAATATTGTATTTTAATTTATAAGCTTTCGTGTGCATGCACAATAGACAAACCAGATTTTCTTCGACATAAACTTTTGTGTGTGCACAAAAACTTATGAGTTGACTAGTCGTTGGTCCTTCAATAAAGGGAACGAGACTGTAGGCTAAATTTCTGTGTATAGCATACAATATAGTTACCGAATGTATTACCGTGCTCCTACTGCCCTGTTTTCTATGCAGACAATTCCACTTTTTTGGTTTTGTTAACATTTCAAGTCTGATATTTATACTTTGTTTCAGATTCCTGAAATCCTGGCCCCATCGCTTCACTCATCAGATGTCACATTCTATCACTGTACTGACTGACACTGCACCATCTGCCTCGAGTATCTCAATGAGAAAAATTCAGGTGGGTCACCCTGTTGGTGTGAAGCAGCAGAACGAAGGGGCTCCTTTAAGACTAACGAATATTGTATTTTAATGTATAAGCTTTCGTGTGCATGCACAATAGACCAACCAGATTTTATTCGACATAAAGTTTTGTGTGTGCACGAAAACTTATGAGTTGAATAGTCGTTGGTCCTTAAAGGGGGGGGACTATGAGAAAGGGGGCTATAAATAACGTAAATAAATCAGACGCTTTTGCAGGAGGGATGGGGGCCCCAGGGGTAGAGATGTAAAATTTCCGGAAATTTTTAAGCTCGGAAAAAAACCTGTTTCCCCCCCAGTTTTTTTCAGAAAAAACGGAAATTTTCGGAAAAATTGAAAAAAATGCTACATTAGCATTTCTTTTGTCTTTTCTAGATTGAAAGTCATTCTGTTACTTTAGGAACATAAAATATGACTATGGACATTTTACTTGGCATTAAATTATCACAACTAGCATTTTAAAAATATAGTGTATCCAAACAATTATTACAAACAGAATACCCACCCACATGCAAAAACAAAACTGAAACTTTTTTAT
>NW_015169853.1:8712-13136 GCF_001447785.1 Gekko japonicus | reverse complement strand
GGGGCCTCCTCTGGTGGGAGGGGGAGGCAGACATGGCCGGTGAGGGACGTCTCCAGGGTGGGAAGATGCCCTCGGAATTGGGGAGGGGGTCCTGGGTGGGGGCGTTCCTTGATTTATTCCCCTTTGTACCTTTTCTTCCCTCTGCGGAGCCTGAAGCGGAACGCAGGCACGGCTCTCCCTTCCCCTGTTGCTTTCTCTCTACACAACAACCCAGCGAGGTAGGCTAGGAACAGCAGCAAAGGATGAGTGCACGGTTGTTTAGCGAGGTTCAGGACCGAGAAGGGGGCAGTGGTGGTGGTGGTGGGGCATTTGGGGTGCCAGTGGGGGTGCGGCAAACAAAACTGGTGCTTGTGCCAGGGCCCAGGGGCAATGCTGTCTAATGAAGCAAATCTGTCTAATGAAGCACTTTATTGTTACTTATTGTTATTGCTATTATCGTGGAGTCTTGTGAGCAAAGATCCTCCTTTCGGCGCGACTGGCATTAAAGCTGTAAGCGATCGATTTGGCTCCTGCATCAATTCGTTTGCTCTGGAGCCGTCCTTCCTGAGCCAAGGCAAAAATGTGAGAGCCGGAGGCTAAACGACTCTGAGCTAGCTCACACTAACTCAGCTTAGAGGGAACACCAGCCAGGGGGAGAGAGTGTTTTCAGGGACCCCACGGAAAGGCTGCGGTTGGAGGAGGCAAGGGAAGGTTTTGGGGAGAAGCCAGCAGGTGCTGTCTGGGAGGGAGGCAAGCAAGACAGGGAGGTCCTTGCGGGCTCCTTGTTCCCGTCGTGTTCGGAAGGAGGACCCAGGAATCGCTTTCTGCAGGCGTGCCAGAAACAATAACAACCAGATCACGTGTACTGAAGCCGTGGGTGACAGAGCCAGGATTGCTTCCTTTTGACAAAGGCCCTTGCTGGTGGATGTGAGTGAGGAGGACGCAGGAGCGAGGCCTTCTGTTCCGTCCCCTTCGTTTTATTTTAATCATGAGCCTTTGTTCCGGGCAGCCGAGCCAAGATGTCTGAAAATCATTAGTTTGTGTGAGTGTTGTGGGTTCCTCCTCCTTTTCCTGGGGTAGCTTTGCCACTTTAAAAGAGAGAGGCAACTCTGGTAGCAAATCTTTGCGGCTGTGCTGAGATGAATTGTTAGATGCCTTTAGAGAATGCACGTATGGGAAGAACCGGAAACTCAGTCCTTCGCCGGTGCTGTGAGATCTTAGCCAGTGGACCAAAAGGCTTTTGCCGTGTGGTTTTCTGAGTTCATGGCTTGTAGGGAGAACTTTTGCAAGGAGGTCAAACTCTTGAGCAGGGTAGATCTTCCTTTGAGAAACAGATGAGGCCAGTTCAATGTGTTTTGGTACTCTGACTAAGGTATGCCCGTGTCTTCCCGTGCATTGCCAGAGGGGGCCTGTGTTTCACACAGCTGGTGGTAGTACATGCCCGGGAGAAGCTGGTGCTGGCTATCTGCCATGCCCCATGGTGGTTGAGGGTAAACTGAGCCCCTGTGGCGTCTTGGTGCCCTCCTCCTTCTGCTACTCCAACCAGTCATTTGGGCTGCTTGTCCGGCGAACCGTCCCTGGAGATGGACTTCAACACCATTTGTCTTCGCCAGCACAAAGTCGAGGGCATCCTATGGACCCCCAGAGACAAACTACTTTATTGCAGTGAATGGCCGACTTTGTGCATGTTGCCATTTGTTAGTTGCATTCATGTTTTTTGTCATCTTCTTGAGTAGTAGCTGATAAGCTCGATGGACAAGAGCGAGCCAGGCCAGAACAGGGAAGGTGCTGCAGCTTCTCTGCTCTGTTGAACCTGATGCGTGGCCAACTGTGTGGTCTCTCCTCGGGCAGATGTGTCCCATGGATGGGTGCCGAAAAGAGTTTCTTGGGGCACAGAGTTTAATTTGGGTCTGGTGGGATACAAGCGCAAGAGGCAGTGCAGGGAGAGGTGTGATTGATGTCAGAGTTAATGCATAGCCTTTAGTATCTCATTGGCCCCAAGAGAGAATGACTTGGACGTCAGTTTGAAGACACCCAGCCATTTCGCCAAATCTCTCTGTGGATGAGCACAGCTAGACATTCTGCGGCTTAGGGAGCAGCGGAGCAGGGAAAGGCACGTGGAGGCATTTCCCTGCTGCTCGGCTGGGGAAATGGGCATGTGCCGTGGGGCAAATATGAGAGCTACGATGCAGGAAGAAGAGTAAGGGTCTCCTGGGTTCCGTTCTCTGAGCTCCCCTGATCCGCAGGGTAAGCCATCTGGGTCGTGTGAGTTGTCACTTCACAGTGCTAACCTGATGACACGCCAAAGAGAAGAGCCTCCCTTCTCTTGGCATCTGGCATCGCTCTTTATCGCCAGTCCCCAGTTGTTTGCCCTGTGTCATTCCCTAATGTGGAGTGGGGAAGTTGTGGGCAGGGATTGTGTCATTCCTGTGTTCTGTACAGCACCTTGCACTACGCTGGCACCATAAATTTCCATTTGTAGCAGTAATGGGGTTTATAACCAACAGTCTCCCCTGCGGCAAGCAGTGGGAAGGGCCCCCGTGCAGTCGTTTCCTGTGAAGTCTTCTGGAGCAGAGAGCTTGTTTGCTGGCTAAGACACAGAAACACAAGAGGCTCTTCCTTGAAAAGCACATAAGGCTGGGGGTGGGGTGGGGAGTGCCCAGGGCAGGAGGCAAAAAGAATATGAAACTGGCCAGTTAGCTATCTGGGATCGGATGAACTTTGTAGAAAAGCCAGCATGTTAGCAAGTGGAATGCTAGGCTGCATTCCCTTCCCTCAGGTCTGTTTCCGGTCTTGTAACTGTTCTGCAAGAGCTTCTTCCACTGCCTTCAAACGTAGAGCTCTGAATCCTGCAGGCATAAAAATTTACAGCGTGCAAGCCATTCATGGCCTTGAAATGCATTATCTGGCCTCTCGGGGTCATCGCTCAGATTCCTGTAGCCTCTGGCCCAGGGGGCAGAGATAGCAGTGTCTTATGGATGCACTGGCATGCTGGTTATCTTGTCTGCTTGCGACATTTGATCGTCGTAAAGGGCAGGAGACAACGAGCCCTTCCACGACAAACAGGCGGGCCTCCTCCGGAGTTCTCCTCTCTGGTGCGGTGTAGCCTTCAGGACACAATAAACATGCCCCAGTTGTGACGCGGCAAAAATCCACTGGCTTGGACGCTTCACAGTCCAGGCACCTTCTTCAGCCCGTGTCTCATCACGATGCCAAAAAGAGAACGCCCTGTTGCAGTACAGTCCGTGCATCAAGTCTGTAATCAAGGGCATAGAGACGTGTGTTCTCAGGGACTCCTCCGTGTTTTTGGTCCTCCACTTCCCTGCAGGTTTCCCAGCAGCCCTCCCTTCCCTGGAGAGGAATACCACCACCCCCAAAGACTCCATGTTGAATTTGCTGGCAATACGGGGATGGAAATGCGTGTTTCTTAGTAGGTGAACAGCACCGGGTCCAATGTTCCCTCTAAGCTATGGAGTCTTGTGAGCAAAAATTCTACTTTGTGAGCAACTGGCATCAAAGTTGTGAGCAAGCGATTTGGCTGCTGCATAAATTAGGTTACTCTGGAGCCCTTCTTCCTGAGCTGAGACAAAAATGTGCGCGCCAGAGGATGAAAGACTGTGAGCTGGCTCACACTAACTCAGCTTAGAGGGAACACTGATTGGGTCTCGGTCTCCTTTCCAGGTTCTGCGGAGAGTGCTTGCAGCCCTGCCTCCAGGTCCCGTCTCCCCTCTGCCCGCTCTGCCGCATGCCCTTTGACCCCAAGAAGGTGGAGAAGGCCTCCAGTGTGGACAAGCAGCTGTCATCCTACAAGGCCCCCTGCCGGGGCTGCACCAAGAAGGTACCCCTAAGAGCTGTCTGCAAAGGAAGCGGGTGCAGATCTGTGCGTAGAGGCCCGCCTGCTCCAGGTTTAGACTATGGGGACGTGGTTAGGGGTGGCTTCGGGGATCCACCTCTCAAAGCGGGTAAGGTTTGACACCAAAAAGAGCAGCTCGCAATAGCAACTTGCCGCATGCCCTTTGACCCCAAGAAGGTGGAGAAGGCCTCCAGTGTGGACAAGCAGCTGTCATCCTACAAGGCCCCCTGCCGGGGCTGCACCAAGAAGGTACCCCTAAGAGCTGTCTGCAAAGGAAGCGGGTGCACTGCAGATCTGTGCGTAGAAGCCCGCCTGCTCCAGGTTTAGACTATGGGGACGTGGCTGGGGTGGCTTAGTGTAGCCAGTTTGGTGTAGTGGTTAAGTGTGCGGACTCTGATCTGGGAGAACCGGGTTTGATTCCCCACTCCTCCTCCACTTGCACCTGCTGGTGTGACCTTGGGTCAGTCACAAGCTCTGGCCCAGCTGTCCTGGGAAAAGAGCAGTTTGAGTCAGAGTTCTCTCAGCCCCACCCACCTCACAGGGTGTCTGTTGTGGGGAGGGGAAGGGAAAGGAGTTTGTAAGCCGCTCTGAG
>NW_015169853.1:0-8533 GCF_001447785.1 Gekko japonicus | reverse complement strand
GTGATATGACCCCCCCCTCCTCCACTTGCACCTGCTGATGTGACCTTGGGTCAGTCACAAGCTCTGGCACAGCTGTCCTTGAAAAAGAGCAGTTTGTGTCAGAGCTCTCTCAGCCCCACCCACCTCACAGGGTGTCTGTTGTGGGGAAGGGAAGGGAGAGGAGTTTGTAAGCTGCTCTGAGACTCCGAGTAAAAGGGCGGGGTATAAATTCAATCCCTTCCTCTTCTTCTTAGTGGGTTCAGGGATCCACCTCTCAAGCGGGTAAGGTTTGACAGCAGAAAGAGCAGCTCGCAATAGCAACGCCCAGGGACCAAAGTGAGTGTGTGAGGTACAGCGGTGCTGCTGAGGCTGAGTTTGCTCCCGGTGTGTCTCACCAGTTATCTCCCTTATCTCTCTCCCTTTGTCAGTACATCTTTGTTTATGCTTTTGTGTGTTGCTATTCCCTCCCAAAAAAAAAAAAAATTTAACAACGGGGTGGGCATTTAAAAAGCTTGGAGATAATGTTCCCGGGTCCAATCCTCCTCCTTCTCCTTGTCTTTCAGGTGACACTAGCAAAAATGAGGTCGCACGTCATGTCCTGCACTAAGGTTCAGGAACAGATGGCCAACTGCCCAAAGTTTGTTCCAGTTGTCCCAACCTCCCAGCCCATTCCCAGGTATTAACCTCTCCCTCAGCTGGAGCAGCAGAATTCAGGCCACGGTTTCAAGGCTCGCACGCTCTCAGAGGTGGGGGCGGGGTGGCCGCTTTCGGAAGGACGTTTCCCCCAAGCCGCCCAAGTGTGCTTTTCTTCTGGGTGACCCTTCCTGGTCCTTCCCCCTCGCGTGCGCGCTCTCTCTCTCTCTCTCTTCCTCCCCCTTTGCAGCAATATCCCAAACCGATCCACGTTTGTGTGCCCTTATTGTGGAGCGCGGAATCTGGACCAGCAGGAGCTGGTGAAGCACTGTATGGAAAACCACCGCAACGACCCCAACAAAGTGGTGAGTGGCACCCAGGTCCCAGTGGCATCGCCACAGAATGAAAGCCCACAGGAGCTGCAGAGGGAAGGCTGCGGTGGAGCCTTTGCAGAGGAGGAAGGAGGGGGTCCCTGTGCCCACCCTCAAAGCGCTGGTGCTGTGAGATTGTGCCGAAACCCCCAGACCGCCAGCCAGGAAGAGCTAGCTGCGCCTTGCTCAGCTCCTCAGCTGACGCGGACCCGGGGAGACGAGGCTGGCCAGTGCACTGTGCGAGCCAGGGCGTGTTTGAATCCGTTCCCCGTACAGAGCCGGGAGTCAGTCGTCCGCACACGTGCGCTTCCAGGCATCGAGCGCTCTGCCTCTTTCTAGCTCATGTAATCGCCGTGCAGCCTCTCTGGCAGGCCAGGGCAGAGCTGTCTTGGTTTCTTTCAGCAGAAGGAAAGCAAGAGGCGGCCAGCCGGTCTCTTTCCAGAGCACGGGAGGGCGGGGAGCGGTTCTGTTCTTGCACCCTGCTTGCCTCTGGGCCGTGAATGTGTGTTTCGGGCAGCGTTCCTCTCGCGTTGAGGCTCGTCTCCCAAAGCAGCCTTGGGATTTGGTGCGGGAGAGCCGTGTGGTCGGGCAGGCCTCGTGCTCTTCGTGTCACGCACTGCCAACGTTGGTGCAGGACCAGCTTCGGAATGGCAGTCGGATGACTGCTTGAGCTAACGTGGATTTCAGGGAGAAGTTGGTTTCAGCCTCTCGTAGGAGGGCGCCATCCGACACATTCAGGGACCCGAGTGGTTGTCTTCCGTTCCTCAAACAGGGTTCTGCACAGTGTGGCCAGCTCTCTGCTCCTCATAATGGTGGATAGGCAGCATGACTTTGTTTTCGCCCTCTTAGTTCTCCCAGGCGGCTGCCTCAGTGAGGCACGGGCCAACAGTGTGGGTAGCTTCTGCTTGCCGCCCCGAGGCGTAGGACTGCTTTGACCCGGTCCCCTTTTCCCTCCCTGGGCGCTCCAGGTCTGTCCCGTCTGCTCCGCCATGCCTTGGGGCGACCCCAGCTACAAGAGCGCCAACTTCCTCCAGCATCTTCTCCACCGGCACAAGTTCTCCTACGACACGTTTGTGGTGAGCTCTGTTGGGGTGGGACGCCGGGTTGTCGAAGGCCCTGGACGGATGTCCGGCTGTTAGAGGGGGCGAGGGATGGGGGGGTGGACGAGGGCACACCGTTTGCTTCTCTTGCTGGTGGACCAAACTTTCCGTTGCTAGTGGGCGAAGGGCGAGGGCGTATTTGTCCCTGAAATAAACAAGCTCCACCAGGCATTCTGCCTCCCTGCTCCTCAAAGGCTCCGTCCCTTGAGGTGAGCTGGAATAATGCTTTCAGACAGAGCTGCGTGTGTTTGCGCATGAATGGGTGAGTGGTTTGGCTTGGCTTTCATTCCCCCCCAGGCTGTTGTGCACAACTTGGGAGGCTGAGTGCGGAGTGGTCGTTGTGGCCCCCCCCCCCAAGTTGAGCAGACCGGCTGTGACTCAGGTGGGCTCAAAGGCCACCTCTGGCCCACGGCCTGCCGAAGGGCTTTGCAGGAGCATCAGCCTGTAGCGACAAAGGTGCCCTGGCACCGGAGGAACAGGCAGAGCCGCAGTTCCGAGCTCTCAAAAGCAGGCCGAGACTCAAACGTGGACCTCAGGCCAAAAGCACTTGCCCACCACTGGGCCACGGGCAGGACTGCGCTCACCTGGCCGTAATCAAGTCTGTGCCGTTGTCAGCCGTGCAGGAACAGGTGAGGAATCTTCCCCGCACGCTTCTTCTCAGTCTCAAGCCGTCCTTTCACACTGCGGCTAGATGGCTACTTAAGCTTCGACAGTTGTCCTGTGCCCAGGGCAAAAATGGTGCCCACTGTAGAATGCGGCATCCTGATACATGAAGCTGCCTCATACAGAATCAGGCCCTTGGTCCGTCTGAGCTGGTGTTGTCTACTCAGACGGGCAGCAGCTCTCCGGGATCTTTCACTTTACCACCGGCCTGATCCTTTGAACTGGAGATGCTGGGGATTCAACCACGGGCTTCCCATAATGTCCCGGCCCCACTGGTGGACCTCCTGATGGCACTGGTATTTCTGGCCACTGTGTGACACAGAGTGTTGGACTGGATGGGCCACTGGCCTCATCCAACATTGGCGTCTCTTTTGTTCTTATGATACATGAAGCTGCCTCATACAGAATCAGGCCCTTGGTCCATCTGAGCTGGTGTTGTCTACTCAGACGGGCAGCAGCTCTCCGGGATCTTTCACTTTACCACCGGCCTGATCCTTTGACCTGGAGGTGCTGGGGATTCAACCAGGGGCCTCCTACATGGCCAGCAGATGCTCTGCCACTGAGCCACAGCATTCTACCCCATCCTAAATATTCAAATCCTTTTTCTGTCCCGTTCCCCCAAAGGGGGGTTCAAGTCGGTTTACAATATTGGCACATCACAATATTTTTTAATTATGTGGTACCTATTTATCTACTTGCAATTTCTTGCTTTCGAACTGCTAGGTTGGCAGGAGCTGGAACTAGAGATGGTAGCTCACTCCGTCATGTGGCACACTCGGGTCTCGAACTGCTGAACTACCGACCTTCCACAGCCTGCAGTTCAGCGTCTTAACCACTTGAGCCACCACAGTAGATAAATACATTACTATAAAACATTGCTAAAATCAGACATAATATTAAAGTGCTATCAATTCTGTTGGCCACTGTGTGACACAGAGTGTTGGAGAGGATGGGCGACTGGCCTCATCCAACATTGGCGTCTCTTTTGTTCTTATGTCTGGGGCAAGGGATGCTCTGTATTCTTGGTGCTTGGGGGGGGGGACAGTGGGAGGGCTTCTAATGTCCTGGCCCCACTGCTGGACCTCCTGATGGCACCTGATATTTTTGTCCACTGTGTGACAGAGTGTTGGACTGGATGGGCCACTGGCCTGATCCAACATTGGTTTCTCTTGTATTCTTATCGCTTCCCGGCACTGGTATTAGGTAAACAGCCTTTGAATTTGGAGGCTCCCTTTAGTCAGCATGGCTAGTAGCCACCGATGGATCTGTCCTGTAGAAAATAACGCTAACCCTCTTTTAAAGTCATCTGTGCAGTGTGGTCATCACTATATCCTCTGGCAGTGAACGCCACATTTTAGTCACGCATTGAGTAAAGTATTTCTTTTTGTCCTCCCTGACTCTATTGTCCATCAGTTTCATCGAGTGCCCTTGAGTTTTAGTAGTCTGGGAGAGGGAGAAACAGCTCTCTCTCCACCGCATGCATAATCACACCCCATTATCATACGTTTAAAGCTACGATTATTGGTTCCAGTGCGCATCACCTTACCTTGATGTACATTAAACTTCATTGTTGCCC
Source organism: Gekko japonicus (assembly GCF_001447785.1). Lineage (NCBI taxonomy): Eukaryota > Metazoa > Chordata > Lepidosauria > Squamata > Gekkonidae > Gekko > Gekko japonicus. Next base: position 4,211 of record NW_015169853.1, on the reverse strand, counting down.
ACTCATTCAATTTGTGCAGATTTAAAGGTGTTAAGGGTTTAAAAAAAGAAGAAGAAGATGAGAGAACGAAGCAACAACCGCTGTTAAATCATCCCTACTAGCATTTTATTATGTGTTACGGTTTTAGAACTGTTACTTGTATTAACTGATGCTGTTTAATTTCATCCTATACTATTGTAAATTCAAGTTGTTTTTACGTAACTTGCCCTGATCCTGCCTTGGCCGGGAGGGCGGGGTAGAAATTTAATAAATCAAATCAGACCAACATACTGTGCTTACCTGAATCACTGCAGGTTTCTGTAGCAAAAAGGATTAATATGGTAGTCTTCCTCAGGGGTCATTTCCTGCAGGAGCGCACAGGAGCGGAGCTCCGGCAGTAAAGAGCCCAGGGGGCGGGCACATGCAACAAGCCCCACCCCCTGATCCCAGCAGCCCTCAGTCAGAGCAAAAAGCAGCCAGGTAAGTTGCAGAGCTCCCGCCCGCCCGCCGGTCCAAAACAGTCCAGTGGCACCTTTAAGACCAAGTTTTATTCAGGTACAAGCTCTCCTTCCTCTGCGAGGACAGATCTGCATGTTCCCCACCCCCCCAACAGCTAGCAATCCAAAACAGTCCAGTGGCACCTTTAAGACCAAGTTTTATTCAGGTACAAGCTCTCCCTCCTCTGCGAGGGCAGATCTGCACGGTTCCCCCCTCCGATAGCTAGCAATCCAAAACAGTCCAGTGGAGCCTAAGTGGTGTGTGTTGCCTTCTGACACACTTCCGGTGATGCCAGAGGGTGTGGCATATGCAAGTAAGTTATGCTAATGAGTTATGCTAATGAGATCCTGCACCTCTTTTTTTACAAAATGACCCCTGGCTCTTCCTTCATCACCCTGATGTGAAACTCGTATGCTCTTTGTGGGGTTCCATGGATGAACAGACCACAAGCCTAGTGAGCCGTTGTACTTTATTTGTGATCCCAGCATGCGCAAGACAGGACTCCAGAGCCTCAGCTCTCTTAAATAGCCTGCAATTGCCACACCCAAACACACCCCACTCCCAGTGATGGGCTGTTTACATAACATTACTACTTGATTGGTTTATTCCAGAGTCCTGGTCGGCTATTGTTCTTGTGCTCCAAGCTCAGCCAGTCTGTGGGGTGATTCCATCAAGGATAATTCAACCCCAATACATAGCACTCTTTGTCAAGGGATGTTCCTTTGGGGCTTTCTCGCCTGCCTCCCCAAGCTCCATTAACAAACTTTCAAGTCTAACTCCCCTATTAGAAGCCCCTGGTTGGAAGCCCTTGTTCCAAGCACCCAGGAAACCTGAGTGCCTTCATAGGGTCTAATGCAATGTAGCCATTGTGGGCAATTTAAGGGATACCTCTGCATGGGCAGGGCAAAGAGGATGAGAGGTGTGAAGAAATGCATTTTTCCTAGGAGTTTGGAAATGGGCAAAACCTCTACTTTGCATTTTAACTTTTTTTTGTCATGGCAGAGAACTGGCAAGAGAAGGAGGAAGTCAGTGCAATAGGTCTCCAGACTTACAAATGCCAATAGATCTAGCAAGGGAGATAATGGGCGGGTCAAGCTCTTCCCCTTCCCCAAGCAGGAAACAGAGATTGAGAAGGATGAAGAGAAAAAGAAGAGATTGGATTTATACCCCGCCCTTCACTACCCGAAGGAGTCTCAGAGCGGCTTACAATCCCTTTCCCTTCCCCTCCTCACATCAGACACCCTGTGAGGTAGGCGGGGCAGAGAGAGCTCTCTTGAGAACTGCCCTTGAGAGAACAGCTCTGAAAGAACTTATGATTGACCCAAGGTCACACCAGCAGCTGCATGTAGAGGATTGGGGAATCAAACCTGGTTCTCCCAGGTCAGAGTCTGCTTTCTTAACAACTATACCAAGCTGAAATACTTGATAGTTTTCAGGAAGGAGATCTCCAGGAATCACCTCTTTGACCTGGCTTGGCTTGGTCAGGTGGTAGAGAAACAGATATTATAAAACTCAGGGGAGTCAGGAGGAAGCTCTCTTTTCTTTGGATGCTGTGTCCATGAGAGCAGGAACAGACCTCTCCCCTGATCAGGCAGCCATTTCGACCATGTGCCGGCCTGAAGACCTGGAGGAAGCATCCAGGTAATGGTAACTTGGTAGGGATTTGTAACTACCAAAACTACAGGGGCCTGTCAAATATTTTAACGTCTGATAGGGCATGTGTAGAAGAAGAAGAGAAGAGATTGGATTTATACCCCACCCTTCACTACCCAAGGGAGTCTCAGAGCGGCTTACAAACTCCTTTCCCTTCCCTTCCCCACATCAGACACCCTGTGAGGTAGGTGGGGCTGAGAGAGCTCTTTCAAGGCATGCCCTTTCAAGAACAGCTCTTGTCAGAACTGTGGCTTGCCCAAGGTTATCCAGCAGCTGCAAGTGGAGGAGTGGGGAATCAAACCCGGTTCTCCCAGATTAGAGCCCATGCACTTAACCACTACACCAAACTGGTATAGAGAGAGGGACAGAGGATTTGCGCACGGAACGCTGTTACAAAGCAGGCCCATTCTGCCACGAAAGGCAAATGATTTCATTCTACATACAAGTTGGTCAATGTAATAACCCCAAAGACCTGGGCAATATTGCCTTTCCCCTGGTCAGTGTGATGATTTAGTTCTTCAGCTGACCAAGAAAAACCAATAAATAACAACTGTGCACTGACCAACCCACCCAAGAGCTATAGAAAAGAGACTTCAATACAATAAGTAATTCAATGCATGTAATCCATCATAGGACAATACACAAATTCATAATATCCCAAAGGGAAAGAACAAAGTCCAGAATAACAATCTCTCATAACAATAAAGTCTGGAATAGATGTCCACAATGAAGTCAGATTAGGAGGCATGTTTGGTCCAACTTACATAGTAGCAACCCTTGTAGGTGCTTTCTAAAACTTAGGAGACCTGGCCCATATAAAACCTGAATAATGTTTACCTGTTAAGAAACTGCTATGAGACTTCCGGTATTGGCTTGTAGCTTCTGAGGAAGGACCTGAAGTCCGAAACACTAATCAATACCTAGGAAAAGTGTTGGACATCTGACTTCATTGTGGACATCTATTCCAGACTTTATTGTTATGAGAGATTGTTATTCTGGACTTTGTTCTTTCCCTTTGGGATATTATGAATTTGTGTATTGTCCTATGATAGATTACATGCATTGAATTACTTATTGTATTGAAGTCTCTTTTCTATAGCTCTTGGGTGGGTTGGTCAGTGCACAGTTGTTATTTATTGGTTTTTCTTGGTCATTGTTTACTGTGGACTGTATTGTTGTTTTTGTTGGTTCTTCAGCTGGACAAAAGCAATCCCAGGGCTCTTTTTGTAGCAGGAACACCTTTGCATATTAGGCGACACACCCCTAATGTAGCCAATCCTCCAAGAGCTTACAGAGCTCTTCTTACAGGGGCTACTGTAAGCTCCTGGAGGATTGGCTACATTAGGGGTGTGTCGCCTAAGATGCAAAGGAGTTCCTGCTACAAAAAGAGCCCTGTTTAAAATGGCTCCAAACAAAATGAGCCGGTGTGATGTGGGGGACTCTAATCTGGAGAGCCGGGCTTGATTCCCCACTCCTCCACCACCGGGAGCCTGCTGGATGTCTCTTTGCACTCTCTCAGGCCCACCTCACGAGGTACCTGTTTCGGGGAGAGGGAGGGAAGGAGATTGTAAGGTACTTTGAGACTCCTTAAAAACAGTGTTTTAACCTTTAACACCTGTAAATCTACACAAATTGAATGAGTGGGCAACCACGAAGTTTGACGTGCGTAAGGGTAAGGTGATGCACCCTGGAACAAACAATCCCAGCTTTAAACATATGATAATGGGGTGTGATTATGCATGCGGTGGAGAGAGAGAGAAGGAGAGAGCTTTTCTTTCCCCTCCCAGAGTACTAAAACTCAAGGGCACTCAATGAAGTTGATGGACAATAGAGTCGGGAAGGACGAAAGAAAATACTTCTTTACCCAATGAGTGACTAAAATGTGGAATTCACTGCTGGAGGATATAGTGATGGCCACAAGCAGGGATGGCCAGTTTGGTTGAGAGTGGCACTATACCAGTCTGGTGTAGTGGTTAAGAGCAGCAGGACTCTGATCTGGACAACTGGGTTTGATTCCACACTCCTTCGCATGCAGCCCGCTGGGTGACCTTGAACATCCCCGGAAGATGGCCGTCCAGCCT
>NW_015169852.1:284739-298924 GCF_001447785.1 Gekko japonicus | reverse complement strand
TTCAACCCGTTGGTTCTGGTCCGACAACAGAAAACTACTCCGTACCATCCTCTGTATGACAGCCCTTCAAGTACTTGAAGATGGTTATCATATCATGGAGTGGTTAAGAGCGCGGACTCTAATCTGGGAGAACCAGGTTTGATTCCCCACTCCTCCACATGCAGCTGCTGGTATTACCTTGGGTCAGACATAAGTTGTTTCAGAGCTGTTCTCTCAAGGGCAGTTCTCCAGATAGCTCTCTCAGCCTCACCTACCTCACAGGGTGTCTGTTATGGGGAGGGGAAGGGAAAGGAGATTGTAAGCTGCTCTAAGACTCCAGGTAGTGAAGGGCAGGGTATCAATCCAATCTCTTCTTCTCAGTCTCTCCTCTCCAGGCTAAGCATACCCAGTTCCTTCAACCTTTCCTCATAGGACTTGGTCTCCAGACCCCTCACCATCTTGGTTGCCCTCCTCTGGACACGTTCCAGCTTGTCTATATCCTTCTTAAATTGTGGTGCCCAAAACTGAACACAACACTCTAGGTTTGGTCTAACCAGAGCAGAGTAAAGCAATACTATCACTTTGTGTGATCTGGACACTGTACTTCTGTTGATACAGCCCAAAATGAGTTGGACTTCATTAAACCTGTCAAAGCTTATGCTTTTTCTGCTTCTTTCTCTCCTCCAACCCCAGAGCCAACCTATCTTTTTCACTCCTCTGTCTTCAGTTTTCCTCTCCCCCCCCTTCCAGCATCCTACACCTAGGAAAACTATGGCCGAGTTGTGCAATGCCGGCCACTGGACCATGCCAACCTGCATGCTCAAGGACTGGGGGGGGGGACCTCACTTTTCTCTCTGTCTCCATTTCCTGTTTCCCTCCTCCTGGCAACCCCAATATCCTCTTCCCTTTCCCTGCATCATTCTCTCCTTCTCAGCCATTCACCAACCTCCCTTTTATTTGTTCTCATCTTCAGCTATATTTGTTATGTATTTACTTCATTTATACCTTGGTTTCTTCACAGCTGCAGTGGCTCAAGTTGTTAAGACGCTGAACTGCAGGCTGTGGAAGTTCAGAAGTTCAGCAGTTCGAGACCCGAGTGTGCCGCATGACAGAGTGAGCGCCCGTCTTTAGTTCCAGCTCCTGCCAACCTAGCAGTTCGAAAGCAAGAAATTGCAAGTAGATAAATAGGGACCACTTCGGTGGGAAGGTAACAGCCTTCCCTGCGCCTTGGTGTTTAGTCATGCCGGCCACATGACCACGGAAACGTCTTCTAGAGTCGGACTCGACTGGCTTTTGAGCAAGGGAACCTTTACCTTTACTTCTTCACAGCAGGTACCAAAGGAATTTGCATCATTCTCCTCTGCTCCTTTTTACCCTCACAACAACCCTTCGAAGTAGGTTACACTGAAAGTATGTGACTGGCCCCAAATCACCCAGTTAGCTTCCGCAGTTGAGATGGGGAATTCAAACCTGAGTCTCTGGGACCGTACTCTGAAGCTCTAACCAGTGCACCTTACTGACTTTCGTAGGGTAGCTCCCAGCAGCCAGTCCTAAGTGAGTCATGCAAGTCAGGAGTTATCAAGTCAGCCAGTGGTTGCTGCCAGGCCTAAAGTTGCCAACTCCCAGGTGGGACCTGGAGATCTCCCAGAATTACAATGAAAATCTAGACGAGAGATCAGTTCCCGTGGAGAAAATGGCTACTTTGGAGGGTTGGTTCTGTGGCAGTCTAAATCCTAAATCGCTGTCTGCCTAGACTGTGGTAGATTGGCTGAGAGTGAACAAACTGCAACCTTTTTATTCCTTTATTCTATACTTCACACTCACAGACCAATGGGTCATAAGCAAGCAAGTTCGATAGTGTATATGAATAATACAATCCGAAAAGACAGAAAATAACCAAGCAACCAGAAATACAAAGTACAAGGAATAAAATATAACATTATGGATATAAGTCATTAAAAAACCATTGATAACTATTTTGTCACAGCAAGAGTGACACTTGGGTCGGTCTCGCCCAGAAGCTTTGTAACTAATCCACGACGAGATAGAGGTAAGGCCGGTTAGCAAGGTGGAGATCTTGAATGACATAATTTTCGCCCCACTTCTGATGGAATTTGACTGACCCTTTGCTGACTGAGTTAAGAGACTTTGCACCAGATCCAGCCGTGCTACTGTAGAAGCAAGTTAACAAAGCTCCAAAGAAAGCTTTCTCCCAACTCAGCCTCGCCCATAAGATGGTCCCGTACTTTGATACGGCTGATCTGGCCCCCGGGATCCACAGTGATGCACTGTCCATTGGTCTTCCCTCAAAATCAATTCAGAAACTCCAGTTGGTGCAGAATGCCGCGCTCAGCTATTATTGGGAGCTGAATCGATAGCCCAGGCTGGCCTGACCTCACCAGATTTCCAAAGCTAAGCATAGCTGGCCCTGGCTAGTATTTGGAGGGGAGACCTCCAAGGAATACCAGGGTCGTGACATGGAGGCAGGCAATGGCAAGACACCTCTGAATGTCTCTTGCTATGACTTAATGGCAAAAAAAAGAATCACTTCCATTCTACAGTCACTCCATTGGTAGCCCATCAGTTAAAAAGTAAAGGTTTCCCTTGCTCGAGAGCCAGTCGAGTCCGACTCTAGGGTTGCGGTGCTCATCTCCGTTTCAAAGCCGAAGAGCCAGCGCTGTCCGAAGACGTTTCTGCGGTCACGTGGCCGGCATGACGAAACACCAAGGCGCACGGAACGCTGTTACCTTCCCACCGAAGTGGTTCCTATTTATCTACTTGCAATTTCTTGCTTTCGAACGGCTAGGTTGGCAGGAGCTGGAACTAGAGACGGGAGCTCACTCCGTCATGCGGCACACTCGGGTCTCGAACTGCTGAACTACTGACCTTCCACAGCCTGCAGTTCAGCGTCTTAACCACTTGAGCCACCTCAGCTCCTAGCCCATCAGTTACTGGGCTCAATTTAAAGTACTGGCTTTTTCATACAAAGCCCTTCATGGCCTTGGACCCTCATTTTTGCGAGATTGCCTCTCCCACTATGCATTGCCAGGACAGCTTTGCTCCTTCATGTGAGGCCTTCAGGCTGGTGCCAATTTGCAAATGGGCAAAATCCACAACCGCCCATGCACGTGCCTTCTCTGTTGTGGCCCCTACCTTAAGGCATGTCCTGCCTGAGGAAGTCAGGAAGGCTCCCAGTCTCCTGGTTTTCTGCAAACTATACAAAACAATTATTCAAGAGAGCTTTTCTAATTCAGCGGGCTCGATTGGCTTGTGGCAACCCCCTCTCAAAGACTACTGAGGACACACTTAGAGGTAATCCTCTCTACCTGGTTGAGATTAGTCTCATGTGGAGCCTTCCCACCAGGTGCAGCTTATTGGGGAAGGGGGAGGCAGTTTGGTGTACTGGTTTAAAGGGGAGGGCTCCAATCCGGAGAACCGGGTTTCGTTCTCCACTCCTCCACATGTAGCCAGCTGGGTGAACTTGGGTCAGAGCTGTTTTCTCAAGAGCAGTTCTCTCAGAGCTCTCTCAACTCCACCTACCTCACAGGGTGTCTGTTGTGGGGAGATGAAGAGGAGATTGCAAGCCACTATGAGACTCCGAGGGGGGGGGATAGATTCAACTTCTCCTCCTCCTTTACAAGTGAGGGGTTTCCTTCCTCCAGATAGGGGCAATACTATCAAGCTTAACTATGAAAGAGATGGCAATCAGCTATGTCGATATAGTGCTTACTAGGTCTTATGGCATCTACCACAGCTGTCGCCCCCATAGACAGGTTGCGCATGCAGCTTTGGTTTGCTAAGAAATACGACCCTATTTGACGTGCCCTGGGTGTTATTATTCTATCCCCAGATCGGTTCTGAGATCTAACTGATGAATACAAGAACTCGTGGGCACTCCATGAAACTGCTGAGCGGTCGGGTTAGAACGGATAAAAGGAAGTACTTCTTCACCCAAAGAGTGATTAACACATGGAATTCACTGCCACAGGAAGTGGTGGCAGCTACAAGCATGGACGGCTTCAAAAGGAATTAGATAAGCATATGGAGCAGAGGTCCATCCGTGGCTATTAGCCACAAGGTATAGATAGGGGGTCTGGGGCAAGTGATGCTCTGTCTTCTTGGTGCTTGGGGGGGTCAACAGTGGGAGGGCTTCTAATGTCCTGGCCCCACTGGTGGACCTCCTGATGGCACTGGTACTTCTGGCCACTGTGTGACACAGAGTGTTGGACTGGACGGGCCTTTGGCCTGATCCAACATTGGCGTCCCTTATGTTCTTATGTTCTCCTCCTCCTTTAGAAGTAAGGGCTTTCTTTCCTCCAGATAGGGGCAATACTATCAAGCCTTCCTATGAAGGAGATGGCAATCAGTTATGTCGATATAGTGCTTACTAAGTCTTATGGCATCTACCACAGCTGTCATCCCCATAGACAGGTTGCCCATGCCGTTTTGGTTTGCTAAGAAATACGACCCTATTTGACGTGCCCTGGGTGTTATTATTCTATCCCCAGATCGGTTCTGAGACAGAGGATACCAAACTTTCCATGGAAGTCCACTTCAGGTTTTAGGTCCCAGAGATCACCCTCACTACTGATGCTTCCTTGACTGCTTGGGGTGCACCCTGTGAAGGCTTCTCAGTGCAGGGTAAACGGACTGCGCTCAGTAGAGGCCTCTGTATCAATGTTCTTGAGTTTCATGCAGTAAGATTTGCCATTACCTTCTTTACAGATATCCTCAGGGGCAAGAGAATGCTGGTCCAAACGGACAATACATCCACCATGTACTATCTCAACAAGCAGGGAGGTACAGGGTCTCAGAGGCTCTGTACAGAAGCAATCTCAGTGTGGGAAGTGGCTGTACACATCAGGGTCTTTCCTAGGGCCATTCACAAAGCAGGGATCCTGAATTCTGAGGCCAACAGCCTGAGCATGACCTATCTTACCAACCATGAGTGGTCTATTCAGCTCAAATACTTTCAGGAAGTTTTCAAGAGGTGGGGGAGTCCACCAAGTAGACCTCTCTGCCACACGAGACACAAGGAAACCTCACTGCCACAGGAAGTGGTGGTGGCTACAAGCATGGACGGCTTCAAAAGGGAATTAGATAAGCATATGGAGCAGATGTCCATCAGTGGCTATTAGCCACAAGGTATAGATAGGGACTCTGGGGCAAGTGATGCTCTGTCTTCTTGGTGCTTGGGCGGGGTCAACAGTGGGAGGGCTTCTCGTGTCCTGGCCCCACTGCTGGACCTCCTGATGGCACGTGGTATTTTTGGCCACTGTGTGACAGAGTGTTGGACTGGGTGGGCCTTTGGCCTGATCTAACATTGGCGTCTCTTATGTTCTTATGAAAGCACCAGAGTTTTTCTTTCCAGCAGGCAGCAGCCCAGCCTCACTGGGAGATGCATTCCAAATCTCTTTGACTGACTAAAATCCATCTTTTGTCTTAGTTTGATAATGGTACATGAGAGGGTAATTGTAAATCAAAACCAACAAACTGTTTTATTTCACTTTTAAGGGAAATGGTCAGGAAGGAATCAGGTTTAGGATTTATGAAGTGAACTGGCACAGGAATTAGGTAACTTTGTATAAACACCATATAGTTTGTCACAATCAAGTAAGCTGTTCTGTTATTCAGAAAAGTCTTTACGAACTAAGAGAGGGTTCGTGGCATTCTCTGCTTACATAAATAAAGTTTCTTGGTCTCAAAGACATTTTATCATAATTAATAATAACTATTTATTATCATTATTATTCAATTTATATACCACCCTTCCCCCAAGGGCTCAGGGCGATGTACAACAGAATCAGGCATAAACAAGTTAAAAACAATAACTACAAAATGGTAAATGGTTAATAACAAACAAAAAAGCATACATTCTCCGAATAACTGATGGCGTGCATATAACTTCACTTCCTCCATAGAACGGATCACAGACTGGGATTGGTAAAGGCTACAGTGGAGGCCATGGTAAGGAACCACTGTTGTCCTCAAATGTAGGCCTGGTGGAACATCTCCATTTTACATGTCCTGTGGAACTGAGCAAGTTCCCGCAGGGCACAGATGTTACTAGGTAGGGAGTTTCACTAGGCTGGAGAAGTTGGTGAAGGAAGGAACATCCATACAACCGGCAATTTCACTACCATGAAGTTGGTGGGCCCCGAGAGGTTTGCCTCCATCCCCGTTTACTTTGCAACCACTGGCTGGAGCCAGAGAGGAACACCAAGAAGCAGATCCTGGTGATCCTGGAGCAGTTCCTAGCTATCCTGCCCCAGGAAATGCAAAGTTGGGTCAGAGAATGTGGGCCAGAGACCCGTTCCCAGGTGGTGGCCCTGGCCGAAGGTTTCCTCATGTGTCAGGCAGAGCAGATGAGGGGGGTTCATTTACTCAAGTTAAAGCGGTGACCTTATCCTAAGGCTTCCTGTCAGATATTTCAGTGTGTGTGAGAGTCAGCTGCCACCACTTTGCTTCTGACATATGGTGACCTTATGAATTAATGTCCTCCAAAATGTCCTATCATTAACAGCCATTCTCAGATCTTGCAACCTGAGGGCCCTCGTGGCTTCCTTGATGGAGTCCATCCCTCTCGTGTTGGGTCTTCCTCTTTTTCTGCTGCCTTCAACTTTCCCTAGCACTATTGTCTTTTCCAGTGACTCTTGACTTCCAATAATGGAATACAATAAAGTATGAAAGCCTCATTTTAGCTTCCAGGGAGACTTCAGGCTTGATTTGATCTAGAACCGACTGATTTGTCTTTTTGGCGGTCCATGGTATTATAGCAGGGGTGTCGAACTCATTTGTTACGAGGGCCGGATCTGACATAAATGAGACCTTGTTGGGCCAGGCCCTGTGTGTCATAAAATGTAATGCCAGGTAGCGGAGATATAAATTTTATAAAGGACACAAACACAAAGGGTTTTTTCCCCCCTTAAAATAAAAATATGCTTAAAAGATTAGCACTCTTAGGCTGCGGTCACACACACAAAATAATCCACTTTCAATCCACTTTCAAACTGGATCTTTACTGTGTGATCTGGCAAAATCCAATTCAAAAGTGGATTGAAAGTGGATTATTTTGTCTGTGTGACCGCAGCCTAACAATATGTTATTTCACAGTATCTGATAATTGACACGTCTTGCTGTGAATTATTGCATCAAAACGTCTGTGCTGTTGCAATCTTGAGTATGCTGTTCAAGTGTATATCTGTAAGCTGCAAACCTTTTTTAAATTTTTTTTTATTAAACTTAAAAAAAATACATAGCAGGCAGAACAAATTAATTACATTATGTAAAACATATGCTCACAAACTGAGATAAACAGAGAATATATTACCAAAGGTGTAACTTATCAATTATACTTGGTATTTCCTCTTGTTGAGATAAATGTTCTAAAATAGGAAACCAAACAGAAACTAAATCAGACTTGAAAGAGGGTGTATATGTATTATTAATATTATCTGTTATTTTTGCCATTGTGTACATATTCCATAATTTGGAATACCAATTCTGTCTAGTAGGGCCAATGGTATTTTTCCATTTTGCTGCGATTGTATTTTTAGCTGCTGCAAGTAAAATGGCTACTGTTTTACTAATACTATTCAATCCACTTTCCATTAGCCAACGGTTTAAAATAGTATGTTCTATTGCAATACAACTCCTGTTATTGATCTAATTTGTGCTATAACATCTTTCCAAAACGTCTCTAAAATTGGACAATCTAACCAGCAATGAAGAGTACTGCAAACCTACTTTTAATTTATTGACATTCACCACAGAAATCTCATGCTCAGAGATCTGAGTCTAGGACCCAGAGGGAAACTGAAATGGCTGAGCGATTGAGAGAGTCTGGCGAAGCAAGCTATGATGCAGCAGCAGCAACAGAACTGGAAGAAAGAGACAGCCAGTTCCAGTGCAGGCCTGATGGAAGCCCTTTGGGGGCCTGATGCAGCCCCCGGGCCTCATGTTTGACACCCCTGTATTATAGTAATGGGGAATTGGTTTGCGTCCCCATTTGGCATGAACTAATTTCGTCTTCGTCGCCAGCAACACATCCTTACATTTAAGGATCTTTTCAAACTCCTTCATGGCTGGCCCTCTCAGTTTCAACCTCTTTCTGACTTCTGGGGTGCAGTCTCCCTTTTGGCTGATGACGGAGCAGAAAACTTTCAACATTTTCAATTCTTCACTGTCAGCCTTAACGTTATGTAGTTCCCCAGTAGTCATTACTTTTGTCTTCTTGATGTCCAGCTGTAATCCTGCTGATATTTTCTGCTTTAACCTTCTGCAGTAGTCATTCTAATTCTTCACTCTTTTTTGCCAATAATGTGGTGTCATCTGCATATCTAAAATAGTAAATCTCCCACCAATTTTCACTCCATCGTCATCTAAAATGAATCCAGTTTTCCTTATGATATGTTCTGCATACAGATTGAAGAGACAAGGAGATAAAACGAACCCTTGTCCGACACCTTTGCCAACTGGAAACCATTCTGTTGGAAAGCCATGGGAGAAGAAATATAGTTGTTGGAGTGAGGGTGTTGGTGTTTGGTGCCTCTAGCTCAAAAAATAGGGCCCCCCGAGCCCCAGATACCCCTGGATTGATTCTCCATTATAACCTATGGGGCCCATAAACTTTAATTAACCCAGGAAAAAAAAAACAGATTTTTCTGCACACCCCTATTATGCTTTTCAGTATGATTTGTAAGTTGCCGAGTCACAGGGAAAAGTGGAATATAAATATCTGAATAAATAAGTAGTTTGGGCAGGTTGATAACATTTAAGCAAGACAACCAATTACCGTTGCCACCATGATGTAGAATTGGTCAACAAAAATGATAAAGAAAATTGACTGTGGCCACTGCAATGCCTTCTAGACTTGCAGTTATGATTCAGGTCTAGTGTCTGTTATGATGCGTGTGAAGGATCTTCAGTCGCTTCTCAGAGACTTCACCTGTGAGGAAAGTTTCCTATCCACACTGAGAGCCAGTCTGGTGGAGTGGTTAAGAGCAACAAATTCTAATTTGGAGAACCAGGTTAATTCCCCACTCCTCCACATGAAGCCAGCTGGGTGACCTTGGGCCAGTCACAGCAATTTCAGAGCTCTCTCAACCCCTAAAAACAAGTGTAGCTCACCACCTTGTGGTACATCACACTAAGAGCTTGAACTTGCAGCTGCCAGACAATCTAAAGTTCTCATGGCTATTCTACACACAATGCCATGCTATAATAATAATTATTATTGCTACCAATCAGGTGTCATTTCCTGCAGGAGCGCAAAGGAGCGAAGCTCCAGCAGTAAAGAGCCCAGGGGGTGGGCATATGCAACAAGCCCCGCCCCCTGATCCCGGCAGCCCTGGGCCATGAGGAGCAAGAAGCAGCCAGGTAAGTTGCAGAGCCCCCCCCCCCCGGGCTCTTTTTGTAGAAAAAGCCCAGCAGGAACTCATTAGCATAATAAGCCACACCCAACAGCAGAAACCTATTAGCCTATTAGGCCACACCCCCGACAGCACAGCTCATTAGCCCATTAGGCTGCACCCCCATGTTACCAAAAGTGTGGTCATCCAGCCTCACCCACCTTTCCCTTCTTATTCTGTTTACCTTGTTTGTTGTCAAAACCCTGGGCTTTTTTTGTAGCAGGAACTCCTTTGCATGTTAGGCCACACACCCCTAATGTAGCCAATCCTAATCAGTTTCTGCTGTTGGGTGTGACCTATTATGCTAATGAGTTCCTGCTGGGCGTGGTCAACTCAGGAGCCAGCCGGAACTCTGTTCCTGTGCGTTCCTGCCCAAAAATAGCCCTGCCCCCCCCATAGATAGCAATCCAAAACAGATCAAATCTCATCTTTACTTTTCACCATTAAATGCTCCTTGGTATTCAGATCAGGCCTCACTATGATAATGTAACATTTGGGGATGAAGATGCAACCCAGCAGGCCAGCACTGGAGGCCAAGATGGAGAAGACCTGCACGGCTACCATGTATTTCCCCTTCGTGCTCAGGTAGGTGGGCACAAAGGACACCCATACACTGCAAAAGACCAGCATGCTGAAGGTGATCAGCTTGGCTTCGTTGAAAGCCCCAGGGAGCTTCCTGGCCAGGAAAGCCACTGTGAAAGAGATGGCAGCCAGGAGGCCCATGTAGCCCAGGGCAGTATAAAACATGGCGACAGACCCTTCATTGCATTGCAGCGTGATCGGTCCATGAAGGGAGTGCATGTCAGACTCTGGGAAAGGGGGAGAGGTTCCGAGCCAGATGGCACAGAGGACAATTTGAACAGCGGAACACAAAATGGTGATAGAGTTTGCTAAGCTTTTCCCCAGCCATTTCCTCATCCTGTTTCCAGGCTTCGTGGCCATGAAGGCCGCCACCACAGTGACGGTTTTGGCCAACACAGAGGAGACGGCAACCGAGAAGATGGTGCTGAAGACGGTTTGTCGAAGAAGGCAGGTCGGTTTCCTTGGCTGGCCGATGAACAGGAGGGAGGACAGAAACGAAAGCAGGAGAGAGACGAGGAGAATGTAGGAGAGGTCCCGGTTGTTGGCTTTGACTATGGGAGTATCGATGTATTTAATGAAGATTCCTAAAATGAGAACTGTGACTAGGGACAATAGCAGGACCAAGACAATGAGGACAATCCCCAGAGTCTCCAGATAAGAAAGGAAAGTAATATGCTTGGGAATGCATCGAGTATGGTCCATGTTGGGATGCTGATCTCCTGGGCACTTGGTGCAACGTTCTGCATCTGGAAAAGAGAAGAGTGACGTCAGCATCGCGTGCGTGTTTTTCCTATCAACAATAATGAGCACTGCATTCCATTCCGTGAGATTTATGCATCAGGGTGAGATTATTTTAAACTACATTTATAACATTCCTCGCCTCTTCTCTCCTTGGAATCAAGGCGAGAAGGTGCAAAAAGGAAATCAGTCCATTAAACAAATAAAGATAAAGGCAAAAAAGTTTGCTTAAAAAGAGAGTCTTGAAACAAAGATCAAATCACAGATGGGCCCTGACCTGGATATCCCACACAAGCCTGATGTCATCAGATCTCGGAAGCTAAACAGGGCCGGCCCTGGCAGGTATTTGGAGGGGAGACCTCCAGAGAATACCAGGGCCAGGAGGCCAGAGGCAGGCTATCAAACCACTTTTCTGAATGTCCTCCGTGCCCCAGTAGGAGTCGCCAGAGGTCGCCATGACTTCCAGGCATGGGCACACGCACACATACACACACAATCGCAAAATGCAAAAACACCAAAAAAGATTAAACACAGATTGAAACAATGACATATATGTATTTATTTAGACATTTTAACCTCTCCGGAGACCTGTCTGAGGCAGCTCACGGAGTAAACATAATTCCATAAAACAATAAAACAACAAAGTAAGAATGAGCAATAAGAATAAAGGTAAAGGTTCCCTTGCTCGAAAGCCAGTCGAATCCGACTCTAGGGTAGCGGTGATCTCCGCTTCAAAGCCGAAGAGCCAGCGCTGTCCGAAGACGTTTCCGTGTACAACCCATCAAAAAGGAAAGGGGGGGGGGGAAACAAGGGAATGAAAACACCATCAAAGACCTTTCAGCAGCCTCAAAACGTATTCATAAAGCAGGCCTCAGGTTCAAAGCAGACCAATTAAAACACTGAATAGATGGACCCAGGGACAAACATGGAAACTCAACTAACCCTGGAAATAGTGATCCTAGTGGACTTCTCCCTGTTCTTGCTGAACCTGATCAGAGGACCGGATGCAGCAGAGACAGGCAATGTACCCATGTGGAGAACAGAATAGTTGGGGCCTCCAAGTCTCCAGAGGAGGAGGAGGAGGAGGAGAGGAGTTGGATTTATACCCCACCCTTCACTCAGAGTCTCAGAGCAGCTTACAATCACCTTACCTTCCCCTCCCCACAACAGACACCCTGTGAGGTAGGTGGGGCTGAGAGAGCTCTGAGAGAACTGCTCTTAAGAGAACAGCTCTGAGAGAACATGTGACTGACCCAAGGTCACCCAGCCGGCTTCATGTAGAGGAGTGGGGAATCAAACCTAGTTCTCCAGATTGGAGTCCTCCACTCTTAACCCCTACACCAAACTGACTCTCTGTACTGATTGGTCCATCAGTCTTGATCATGCCAATTAAGGACTGCAGCCTTTGCGATTCTGCAAAACAACCCTGAATGCCACTGGAAGCAGAAAAGGCCTCTGATGCTGAACGCTTCTCCATACTCGCCACTGTTTCCCCAGTAGTTCCCTCCTATCATGTCTTTCCTTTTAAAAATGAAACAGAAAGAAGAATCCAAACTTGTGCATTTCTAAGACAGCAGCCAGAAAACTACTGATTCTTTGTTCTGCACCCCAAGGTACCTCCTTTTCTCCAGTCACCGCCTTTGCGATTCTGCAAAACAACCCTGAATGCCACTGAAAGCAGAAAAGGCTTCTGATGCTGAACGCTTCTCCACACTCGCCACTGTTTCCCCAGTAGTTTCCTCCTATCAGGTCTTTCCTTTTAAAATTGAAACAGAAAACTACTGATTCTTTGCTCTGTACCCCAAGGGACCTCCTTTTCTCCAGTCACCCACCTTCCTGAGTGGAGATGGTTCCTTCTGCACATTGAGAACAGCCATAGCAGCAAATGGGCTTTCCTTCCAGGACCACCTTCACATGTCCAGGGAGGCAGCTTTTGGTGCACCTGGAATAAGGCAGCATCTGTGCAAAAGACAGAGAGCATTATCTGGGGAAATGAGAAGTGACTCATGTGGTAATAATATTTTTTTTAAATAAAGCATTTGATTAATTCTTGTGCTTCCCGTGTTTATCAGTAGCCATCTTGATGGCTTTTTAAATGATGGCTGTACAGTACTATACAGATTATTATGCCTTAAAGGTAAAGGTTCCCTTGCTCGAAAGCCAGTCGAATCCGACTCTAGGATTGCGGTGCTCATCTCCGTTTCAAAGCCGAAGAGCCAGCGCTGTCCGAAGATGTTTCTGTGGTCATGTGGCCAGCATGACTAAACACCAAGGCGCACGGAACGCTGTTACCTTCCCACCGAAGTGGTACCTATTTATCTACTTGCAATTTCTTGCTTTCGAACTGCTAGGTTGGCAGGAACTGGAACTAGAGAGGGGAGCTCACTCTGTCATGCGGCACACTCGGGTCTCGAACTGCTGAACTACCGACCTTCCACAGCCTGCAGTTCAGTATCTTAACCACTTGAGTCACCGCAGCTCCTTTAACTTTACCTATTATGCCTTACACCCATAAAAAGAACAGAGAGAAACAAGTGGGAACTCACAAGAAACTTGTGGGAAGGATGCATCACATCCCCACCCTTTGCTTCCTTGCCTTTCCCTCTTTTCTGACAATCTTCCTCCTCTTTCTCACCCCCTCCCCTTCTCTGTCAACATAACACCTCTCTACGGTCCAATCTGCATTGGTCTTCCCCACCGTTGTGCCAATGATCTCACATCCTCTCACAAATTTCTGTCTGCATCTCATGCTGCACCCACTCTCTTATTGTTTCGTCTCAGCATCGGCTGTCTGCATCGTTTTATTGCCATTTAGTGGTGACTCCGAGGTCACTACGGTGTCTCAATGCCTTAATTGGATTTGGTTTTAAGGTGGTGCAATTGTTCCTCCCCACCCTCAAGCGTCTGTGAGCAAAAAGCAGACAACTGGAGTCGAATTCTCCCCCCCCCCCCATCTTTTCTTTTCTTTTCTTTTTTTGCTCTTGCACACATTTATTGTAGTTAACACCGAACTGCAAACCGGCCCTGCAAGGCCAACTATATACACACTCGCCCAGCACACCCACAGTCCCATTGGAAGGTTTTAATGCCGTTTCCTCCCTAGCCCTGCTTTTCAAGGCTAGACTGTGCATTTAGGTATCCTGGTGGGCCGCAGCCGTGTTGGTCTGAAGCAACAGAACAACGTTCGAGTCCAGTGGCACCTTATTTTTTTAATTTTTTAATATTTATTAAGAGCAAGTATAACATATAACATGTACAATACCTGCAAAACAGTATACAAAAGTTCTGAGAATCCAACATTACAAGCCAGCCAGTTAATCACCAACAAAGTTGTCATCATACATCAATAGTTATAACATAGTAACATACTAATGTAGTATCAGATCTGTTCCCATAGATATGAATGACTTTTGAACTATAAATGCCAATTAATGGAGTCAGGTTTAAACTACAACAAATTTAGGAGTCTGCTACTC
>NW_015169852.1:263791-282875 GCF_001447785.1 Gekko japonicus | reverse complement strand
CTCTATATAACTATGCAAGGTTAAGGAGAGACTGAACGTGCTTTTCACTTTTGAGGAAGCCTTGAGCTCACTAAGAGAGACTTTTTGCAGCGCTCATTGGTGAAATTTGGATAAATATTTTGGGTACAAGCTTTTCACTTTCTTGAGACTCTGTTCACCATGAGACTGCTAGTATTGTAACCTATTCTGTTTTTGCTACCTTTTATGTTAGTATTTGGCAACCTTGTGCTTGGAAATATCTGTTGAACTCCCTGAGGAAGACACTGAAACAGGAAGATATCTGGACCTCAGTTGGAGTTCTCCCTCCTAAAACTTTTGTACAATTAAGGAGGACTAGTATTAATAAAGGGGTTGTGCAATATCTTTTGTGATATATAAAAAGACGATACTTAGATGTTTGGATATAGGATTCTTTCTCTGTGTTAATGTTTATATGATAATTAATACAATGGTGAATAATGGATAAGAAATATAGAAAAAATAGTATAAAAACGAAATATATATATAAAAATTATTTGAGATACTTTGTAATTGTGTGTAGCATGGTATTTGTTGATTTTTCATTCCCAGTCTGGCTAGTCCAGGGTAGGAAAGGAATTGCATGTGGTAAGGAGGAGAGTGGCCACGGTGGCTCAGAGGTTAAGATGCAGAGCTGCAGACTGGAATGTCGGTAGGTCGGCAGTTCGAGACCCGAGTGTGCCACATGACAGAGTGAGCTCCCGTCTCTGGCCCCAGCTCCTGCCAATTTAGCAGTTCGAAAGCAAGAAATTGCAAGTAGATAAATAGGTACCACTTTGGTGGGAAGGTAACAGAGTTCCATGCACCTTGGCATCTAGTCATGCCGGCCACATGACCATGGAAACGTCTTCAGACAGTGCTCGCTCTTCGGCTTGGAAACAGAGATGAGCACCGCCCCCTAGAGTTGGATTCGACTGACTTTCGAGCAAGGGAAACCTTTACCTTTACCTTAAGGAGGAGAGTGCCATTGCAGCAGAAGGACGGGTAATATAGGACCCAGGGGGCAGTTAATGGGTGTGTGTGTCAATGTCTCTTACATTCACTATAGGGAGCAAAAACGACAACATCCACCAAGAGAGCCAGAACTTTAGTTTGCCTCAGAAATTTGCAAAACCCTAGCTCACGACCACCTCAGTCGGGGTCCACAAGAACCTTTCAAAAGAAAAACTGCTGATTATTATTCTTAATTCAGGGGAAAGGGATACCTGCCAAGGCTGTATTCGGTCATGCTCCAGCCCATAGCCACACATTCTCATCCTCTGTTCAGATCTGGACGAGTATGCCGCATGTAACGCATGTGCCACCGCATGGACACAGGTGTAAATCTTGTAGGCCCGAGGAGGCAGGTATTCTTTCAGGACCTCCCAGGGCCTCGCCTCCAGCCTCTCTTTCTCTCTGTATCTCAGCTGGCCTTCCACATACAGAACAGGCTTTGAACATGAAGAATCAAATGCCTGCTCCATAAAATCCTTCATAAGAGGGTTACATACTTGAGTATGGTGATACATTGTCCTTTTCTTTGTCTGGGTCATGACGGAGAGAGATCCATGCCTTGGGAGGTTGAAGTGACCCGGAGAACAATACAGGCTCCAGAGGGAGTCCAACAGAAGAGTTGTGATCCAAATTTTACCCAGTGCCACTTTCAATTGATATTCAATCACTCCTATTAATAGTTCGAGAATCAATATGGCTGGAACATCTCCATAGAAAACGAATACATTGACTCGGTCCTGAATGAGAAGTTTCACCAGCTGGTTGTCTCTTTCTCCCGGCCAAGTATGGAAAGAAAAACCAGGATCTGAAAGAGCCTCTGAGAAGGGAACGCAAATGCCACTCTTGAGCAGGAGATTAGTCAAGGTGCTCCTGAACGTGTCTCCATTGTCGTTGTCTGGAACAAAGAGCCCAACCCACGTCCATCGGAAATGCAGGAGCAGTTTGACAATTCCCAAATACTGAGCTGCTTCTGTGGGGGCCATTTGGTAGAAGAAAGGAAACCGAGTTTTATCCTTCAGAACTGCCAGATGAAAACCATGGCTGACCTAAGGGGGGGAAATAATATTTGGATTTCTGCACTTAAAAAAAAAAACCCCAATAAGGAGCAAAATGCCTCAACAGTCTTTAGGATGATAAAAGGAAACCTTTGAGTAACAGGGATTATTTCAGGTTCAGAACTATTCCGGGACAGATCTCACCCATTGTGGTGTCCCCCTTTCAGGGGGACAAAAAAGGGGGAAAGGGAAAAAACTGAACCTAAAACCTAGAATTCAGAACCTAAAAAGGTTAGTCAAAAGTAGAAGAGGGCCAACTCTAAAAATCTAATTATGAAACATACAAAAATAGACATGTATTTATTATACACAAATTCAAATAAGAAATAAGGGCCCATTCATACCTCATATACAAATGTACAAACATACAAAGGCTGATGAAATAGAATTGTGTATAATAAATACATGTATATTTTTGTATGTTTCATAATTAGATTTTTAGAGTTGTCCCTCTTCTATTCTTGACTAACCTTTTTAGGTTCTCCTTTCAGGGGGACCAGACCTCCATATATTGGAAGTGCGAGACAGGTTTTGCCCTTGAAATGACCCAATAAGACTTCCAAATTCTATAATCCTCACCATGTCATGAGGCAGGTCCCCTGAAAATAACATTTGAAGTCTTAGGGGAGGGAAACATTAATGTTTATTTTGAAAAACGTACCTCCAATTTGGGTACAAATTTCTCCCTCATGAAATAACTTCTCCAAAGTCTACAAGTCACTCTGCTTTAACTTCACTACTCCTCCACTTCAGACCCTTTGACTGTTGGATGGAGAGAGATGACCAGGTGGGCCTTGCGATCACCGCATCATGCAATGTTAGAAAACGTGTGGCCAGTCGGCAATATTCCATTCTTGGGCAAGGGGCTAGAGCAGGTTATTGCCTCTCAGCTCCAGGTGTTCTTGGACGAGGCTGATCTTCTGGATCCATTTCAGTCTAGCTTTAAGCCAGGATTTGGAATGGAGACTCTACTCACCTTGGATGATGATGACCTCCATCGAGAACTAAATGGAGGGAATGTGACCATGCTAGTTCTGTCGGATCTCTCATCGGCCAGTTTGGCGTAGTGATTAAGTGTCCGGACTCTAATCTGGGAGAACCGGGTTTGTTTCCCCATTCCTCCACCTTGCAGCTGCTGGATGACCTTGGACAAGCCATAGTTCTGACAAGGGCTGTCCTTGAAAGGGCAGTTCTCGAAAGAGCTCTCTCAGGCCCACCTACCTCACAGGGGGTCTGTTGTGGGGGAGGGGAAGGGAAAGGAGTTTGTAAGCCACTCTGAGACACTTTTGGGTAGTGAAGGGCAGGGTATAAATCCAATCTCCTCCTCCTCCTCTTCTTTTTCTTCTTCCTCTTCCTCCTCTTCTTCTTCTACTTGAAAAAGAGCCGTTTCTGTCAGAGCTCTCTCAGCCCCACCTACCTCACAGGGTGTCTGTTGTGGGGGAGGGGAAGGGAAAGAAGTTTGGAAGCCGCTCTGAGACTCCGAGTGAAGGGCGAGATATAAATCCAATCTCCTCCTCCTCCTCCTCTTCTTCTCCATAGTATCCTTCTGAGCTGCCATTTGGCACTGGGACTAATTGATGCTGTATTATTCTCTAGCTGGGGTTACTCTTGAAGAGTGTACAAAAACCGCAACTTGTGCAGAATTCTGCAGGTAGACTGCCAGTTACAGCCGGCTTTCAGGAGCATATGTTCCTGCCGGGAAGAAGATCACAGAGAGATGCCCTCCTGCCTATCCAACCAATTAAAGATGCTTATTCAGTGCATCCACAAGAGAGGATCTTTTCTGTGGCAGCCCCACCATTTTGGAAGATCCTCCCCATGAAGGTGCAGTCGAAGACAGTTTTATTTAGGACGGCATTTTGATAGAGCTTTTGTTATTGGCTGTCCTAATCGGGATTTTTAATCTGTGATGTTTAAAAGGTTCTGTCATTGTTGCTTTTTTGAGTTCCGCAAGGGAGAAAGCCGGTTCAAATGTTTTAAATAAAATAAACGCTGGGCGTCTTGAAAGTTTTCAACTTCTAAAAAAAAAGAAAAAGATGTTCATGGGCCAAGTAAGGATGACAGTCCCTTTTTTTGCAGAGAGTCGCATTGCTATGTACCTGCTCTTCCCCTAATTGGCAAAGGGTGATTCAAAAATGTGTGGCGCGCGTGTGAACAGGGATTTATACGAACCACCAGAGGAAATAAATCCTCTCTCAAAGCCCTCTCGGCTCTCCTAGAAGCGGATGTTGTTCTCAACGACGCCTATGGACTGGATGGTGGGCTGGATGGTTGCAACCGTTGGATGGATTCATGGTTGGTTGAAAAATCGTACCCAACTGAAAAGTATGCAGACGGAGAGTGATTTCAGCTAAGCATACCTTTATTTAGATCAGGACAAAGACAACTGACCGGCTCGCAGGCCGGTTTATATATGTTCAGAAAACCCGCCACCAAGCATACCTAAACACACCCCCTACTCCCGATAGGCTATTTACAGTAACCGGGCGACCATTGGTCTCCCGGCTGGGAAGCTAGCCCTTTTGATAGGGCCGGCTTGGATCCTCCGGATCCTTTGTCTTTCGACTGAAGCTAACATAGGAATTGTGCCTGGCCAGCCCGGGCAAGTCCGGGCATGTCAGGCTGAATACATTACACCAACGATTGCTCGCAAATGGCTCTGCATCTACGTGGAGGGAAGTCTCGAGTGGAGTGCCACAGGGCTTGGTCCTAGGCCCGGTGTTGCTCAATGTTTTTATAAATGACCTGGATGGTGTTGTTCAATGTTTTTATAAATGACCTGAGGAAGACATAGGGGGGGATGCTTATCAGATTTGCAGATGACACGAAGCTGGGTGGGATTGCTAATTCTGAAGAAGACAGAGTCAGGATTCAAAATGATCTAGATAGGCTGGAAGAGTGGGGAGAGACAAATAGAATGAATTTCAATAGAGAGAAGTGCAAAGTCCTACACTTAGGTACAAAAAATCAAAGGCACGGGTATAGAATGGGAGGGACTTGGCTTGACAGCAGCACATTTGAAAGGGATCTAGGTGTTCTGGTTGATCACAAGCTAAACATGAGCCTGCAGTGTGATGTGGCTGTGAAGAAAGCGAATGCAATCTTAGGATGCATTAACAGAAGCATTGTGTCCAGATCAAGGGAGGTGGTAGTTCCGCTCTATTCTGCTATGGTCAGGCCTCACCTGGAGTACTGTGTCCAGTTTCGGGCACCACATTTTAGGAAGGATGTTGACAAGCTCGAGCGTGTCCAGAAGAGGGCAACCAGGATGGTGAGAGGGTTGGAATCCAAGTCTTATGAGGAAAGGCTGAAAGAGTTGGGTATGGTTGGCCTGGGAAAGAGAAGGCTTAGAGGGGACATGATTGCAGTCTTCAAGTATATGAAGGGCTGTCATGTAGAAGATGGAGCAGATCTATTCTCTCTTGCTCCGGATTGCAAGACTAGATCTAATGGATGGAAATTACAAGGGAGTCGTTACCGGCTAAATACCAGGAGAAACTTTCTAACTGTAAGAGTGGTTGAGCAGTGGAACAGTCTGCCTCGGAAGGTGGTGGATGCTCCTTCGCTGGATGTTTTCAAGTGGAGGCTGGACCATCTTTCGGGTATTTTGTAGGTATGTAGTGCTCTCTTTCGGCTATGCTCCTGCAGAGTGCAGGGGGTTGGACTAGATGACCTGCACGGTCCCTTCCAACTCTAATATTCTATGATTCTATGGTATCTTGACCAGCAATTGTTGTGTTTGGACAGATTGGCCCCATGGCCAGTTCATACCTGAGGGACTTTGTAGGTGCTCAGCAGGGTTGAAATATCGACGGAGATTTCAGTCCCAGATGCTTCAAGAACAGCCAACAGGTTATTCTTTCTGCCGCATTTGTAGTTTGGAATGGTCTCCCGGCCAGAGGGTAGCAGATCTAGCAAAGCGTCGTGCGTCAGCCTGGGATGGACTACGTTCTCATAGAGGGTATAGCCCAGAGTGATATTGTTTGGCAAGAGACTGGGATTTTGGTTGATCTCCTGAACAGCCAACGAGAAGGACAAGAGGTGCCATTTTGTCTGTATTAAACTGTAACGAAATACCTGTGTTATATCATCTAGGTAGAACAAGATGGGTAACAGTGTTAGTCTGTCTGTAGTAGCAGTGGAGCTGCGGTGGCTCAAGTGCTTAAGACGCTGAACTGCAGGCTGTGGAAGGTCAGTAGTTCAGCAGTTCGAGACCCAAGTTGCCGCATGACGGAGTGAGCTCCCGTCTCTACTTCCAGCTCCTGCCAACCTAGCAGTTCGAAAGTAAGAAATTGCAAGTAGATAAATAGGGACCACTTCGGTGGGAAGGTAACAGCGTTCCGTGCGCCTCGGTGTTTAGTCATGCCGGCCACATGACCACGGAAATGTCTTTGGACAGTGCTGGCTCTTCGGCTTTGAAACGGAGATGAGCACCGCAACCCTAGAGTCGGATTCGACTGGCTTTCGAGCAAGGGAACCTTTACCTTTAGCAGCAGAAAGGAGCAAGAGGCCAGGAGCACCTTAAAGACTAAGAAAATGTGTGGCAAGGGATGAGCTTTCATGAGTCACTGCACATTTCTTCAAAAGCAGTGAGCAGCGACACATGAGAGCTCATATGCTGCCACACATATTGGTTGAATCCACATGTGTGTTTCTTGCTGGTTTCCTGACATTTTCGCTCCCGTCGCCCAAAAAACTGTCTACATTTGCATCCGGTTTCATGCTGGCAGTGCACCAGTATAAAAATCAGTGTCTGCATATGTTTCCCGCCCTCTGGTAGTGACTCCATTGTCATAGCCGCTCCGTGCTGGTTTAAGTGAATGCTGTTCTTTGCTGCTCTAATCCCTCCTTTCTGGTTTCATTGCGCTGTCAACCTAATGCAGATATTTTTGAGCCATTGCTCCGCTCATTCTTAAATAATTCCAAGAGGTGGTGCACAGAAAACTAGGCGGTAACTCGTGGTTCGATTCCAACAGTACTCTTTTCTCTTTTTACTAGCTAGCCCCCAAAATAATTTAAAAATTTTATTATCTTGTTTTGAAGCTTTTATTTCTTGACCCCTTTTACAGACCGACTGAACATTTTTAAGTTCACTACTGGTGCAGTACATGAGAGAGGGTCAAGTGGTTGAGACATGAACTGCAGGCTGTGGAAGGTCGGTAGTTCAGCAGTTCAAGACCCGAGTGTGCCGCATGACGGAGTGAGCTCCCGTCTCTAGTTCCAGCTCCTGCCAACCTAGCAGTTCGAAAACAAGACTGCAAGTAGATAAATAGGTACCACCTCGGTGGGAAGGTAACAACATTCTGTGCGCCTTGGTGTTTAGTCATGCCGGCCACATGACCACAGAAACGTCTTCGGACAGCGCTGGCTCTTCGGCTTTGAAACGGAGATGAGCACCGCAACCCTAGAGTCAGACTCGATTGGCTTTCGAGCAAGGGAACCTTTACCTTTACCTTTTTACTGGTGCAGTAAGAGCTTGCATTTATCTCAGAACGTTCCAGGCCCAGAACACTCCAGTAACCCCCAGGGGCCATCTAGTGATGAACAAAAGATTGTGATTAGATAACTGGAAAAAAGACAAAGTGGGCAGCTCCCCTAATGCTAACTTGAAAGCCAGAGGCGTGGCAGTTCTAAACCACATGGGATAACAGCGGCACCAAGCTGATTCTAAAACGCATATGTAGATTCGGCCATAGTTCGTCATTCAGGTGCTACTGATCTAACCTAGGGATGAAGCTGCCTTATACTGAATCAAAGCACCCGTCCTTCAGGGTCACGACTGTCTACCCAGCGTGGTGGAGGCTCTACAGGATCTCAGAGCAGAGGTCTTTGCCATCACCTACTGCCAGGTCCTTTTAACTGGAGATGCTGGGGAATGAACCTGGGACCTTTTGTATGCAAAGAAGAGGCTTCCCCACAGAGCTCCCTTGGAAGGCCGTGTCCTTGGGCCTTCCTCGTGCCATAACTGGTATAGGTTGAACCAGTTGTTGCGCATTACATGGATGATCATTTAGAGATTTGTCCTGTTTGGGCAGCGTGTGGTTTTGTGGCATCCGGGAAGGTGACCTGGGGTGCCAGTCCCAGCATCCGGATGGGGCATCACGCAGTATCCTTTTGGGCAGTAACCCAATGCCAGAGTAAATGTGGAAATGCAGCACATTCTTTTTAGGATAGCAACAGCTCCAATTGCTAAAAGTGGTTAAGACGCTGAGCTGCAGGCTGTGGAAGGTCAGTAGTTCAACAGTTCGAGACCCGAGTGTGCCACGTGACGGAGTGAGCTCCCGTCTCTAATTCCAGCTCCTGCCAACCTAGCAGTTCGAAAGCAAGACATTGCAAGTAGATAAATAGGGACCACTTTGGTGGGAAGGTCACAGCGTTCCGGGCGCCTTGGTATTTAGTTATGCCGGCCACATGACCACAGAAACGTCTTCAGACAGCGCTGGCTCTTCGGCTTTGAAACGGAGATGAGCACCACAACCCTAGAGTCGGACTCGACTGGCTTTCGAGCAAAGGAACCTTTACCTTTTTACCCAGTGAAGGGCTCACTGTATATTTGTGTCTATAAATCATATTTAAGGCATTAATAAATGAGTTAACCCACATGCTGGTGTCTGGTGTCCTTATCTAGGCGTACTGGTATTAAAAAATGGAGAGATTCGACCACAAAAATGTTCTCTAGACTAGCAATCCAGTCTTATGCATTTTTGCTCAAATGCAACTCCCACCGATTCTTTCTTTCTTACTTACTTAGTCCTCTGACCTACATGTCGTCAGTAGTATCTGTCAGACCCAGCAGGTTATAAGAGGAAGAAATGAAGAATTCAAGCCAGAGAGAAGAAGGACATGCCATATACAAGAGGATGTCCTATTACAGGCTGCCTGAGCTCTTGTGGCCTGAACAAGAAATTTAGCTAAAAGAAGAACCTGTTCTAATGTCCCACCGATCCTAACAGAAGTTACCCTCCTCTAAGCTTACATTGGTTTGGTCTGTAATCCTCATTAATCAAGAAGCTCTGCTGGGCATTACGGAAGGAGAGCTCTCAGGTGGTTCATTTCCCTTTGAGGGACACATCTCACAAGCGATGTTCCTTCTAAGCTGTGGAGTCTTGTGAGCAAAAATGCTACTTTGTGAGCTCCTGGCATTAAAGTTCTGAGCGAGCAATTTGGCCACCGCGTCAATTCGTTTGCTCTGGAGTCCTCCTTCCTGAGCCAAGATAAAAATGTGTGAGCCGGTGGCTAAAAATACTGTGAGCTAGCTCACACTCACTCAGCTTAGAGGGAACACTGCTCACACAAGTCACTCTGGTCGAATCTGCATTTGCATTTTTAAATCAGTTTCGTGCTTCGGTGACGCCGTCTTTCTCTATGCTTGTTTGAATGTTGTTTGGAGAAGATTTTTTTTTTTTTTTACATCTTCCAAATAATTTATTCAGGCCCATTGTAAACCTGTCAATTATGCTTGTACTAATATCATGGGCAGCTTCTGGATACATTTTGTGCCTATTTGACAACAAGTTCATAACTCTTATCCCTACTTCACCATATTATTATTATTATTATTTGTTTTACAAATATTTTTATTTGGGTTTACATCATTTACATTCCAATAAATAAATAACATATATGGTAGAGTCTCATACATTCGTCTCTATCCATTCATACACCTTATCCCATCTTTTATTATACACTTTTTCATATTTATTTTGCAACTTCAAGCTTAAATTATCCATTTGAGCTAGATCTAAGACCTTCACCACTAGTTCCTCCCTTGTCGGTATTTTATCTAGCTTCCAGTTCTTGGCCAGTAATAAGCAGGCAGCGGTTATTATGTATACTATTACATATTTATCCTGCTGGTTATAACCCTTAGGTAACATATTTAGTAAGTAAATTTCCGGTTCCAGGGCCAGGTTTTTATGCATTATTTCTTGAATCAGTCTCCTCACTGTTTTCCAGTATTCCTGAAGTTTGCTGCATGACCACCACATGTGGTAAAAGGTCCCTATATTGGCCTTACAGAGGTGCAATGACAGTGGAGCCACCCCAAAGGACCACAAACATATGTGGACGTGCAAAAGTATGCTACCACTCTTGAGGTGTGAAAACGACACCAAATGTAGACCGCTTTTTTGAAGACAGAGTCAAAAGGCTGGGACACCGGTGGGAAAGACAAATGCAGATTCAGCCTCTGTTGGATGCTCTTTACTGGTGGTTCTTCCCACCACCACCACCCCGCATGATTACCTGCCTGGGTTTCGAAGAGCAGCAACAGTGACGTAGTGAACGTCCCCAATTTGAGGCTACAATATAAGATGCATTATTTCAGAGAACCTAAACCAGTGGTGGCGAACCTATGGCACGGGTGCCAGAGGTGGCACTCAGAGCCCTCTCTGTGGGTGTGCCACTGCCCCAGCCAGGCCCAGACCATCATTAAAGTGTCGAATTCTCTGCCAAATAATTTTAAGTAAATGAAAGCATTTGGGATTGCTTTCCTTACTTTGTTTAGATCATCTTAAGTTAATGTATGAGTTGTTTTTTTGTAAAGTAAAACCTCAGTATTCAGGTTAAATTGCCGTGTTGGTACTTTGCGATAAATAAGTGGGTTTTGGGTCGCAGTTTGGGCACTCGGTCTCTAAAAGGTTTGCCATCACTGACCTAAACTTTGCCCCCTCATAGTCCTTTGAAAAGGTCACCAAGGACTGACTTACGTCTTCACTTTCAAAAAGGGAGAGTTCTTGAAGGCATGTAAGGCCACATTAGCAGCTACTGAAGAGATGAGCCCGGCGATGAGGTGGTCTCCGGATCGGAGGAAATTAAAGGGTTCTACTTCATCCATTCTCAGAGTCAATGGGCATTTGGCACTCCCTGCCTTGCGAGCTGTAAGGGAAAGCAGCAGAAGCAGCTGCAGGATCATCCTCTGCCCGCTTCCAACTCTCCCCTTCTCGGAATCTGCTTTCAGAGATGGACGGAAGACGCTGCAGGCCGCAAAGCCAAAACCAGTGGCCCCTATCTGGCTGCTGGCAAGGTCATGGCTGCAGTCAGTTCAGCAGTTCTGCCTCAGCTTAATCAGCTGGAATCAGGTGATCTCAAGATTCACAATACCGCCGTCCCCCAACACACACACCTCCCGTCCCCTGAAATCATCGGGACCAGAGGCTTTTATGCACTAAAGCTTCCAGATCTGTTGCAAGGCATTGCATCATCTTGCGCTTGGCTTTGATGCTTCTGTTATTGGTTTTCAACACCGAACTTCAGAGGAATCCCCTGAGCTTTGGAAAGATGAAGACTAAATCACCATGTTTTGGATAATTGGAAGGGTGTTTCCGTGGTCATGTGGCCGGCATGACCAGGGCTCTAGTGGGGGGGGGGCTCTCAGGTACGGAGCTCCGGAAGAGAACCTCTAGGGGGCGGGGCGGTCACGTGGTGAAGCCCCGCCCCCTTCTTTACCCCGCCCTCTGCTTCGATCCTCATTCCGTTTGGGAATGAGGATGAAGCAGGAGGGTAAGTAGCCGGGCCTTCTGACACACTTCCGGTGATGTCAGGGGGTGTGGCTTTCTGTCACTTCCGGTGATGTCAGGGGGTGTGGCATATGCAAATAAGTTATGCTAATGAGTTATGCTAATGAGCTCCGGCAGCTCTTTTTCTACAACAGTGCCCTGGCTCGTAGCTAACACGGGGCCCATTGGGGCCTGCCCCCCTAGTGTTTCTTCTGGGCCCCCTCCCTCCTGGGTTGACCCCCAAAGTGCTCCAACTTACCACCTGCACTGTACTTTCATTTAATTAGCTGGTGGGCTCCCCGAGGCCCCCTCTCAAAGAATTTCCTAGCTATGGGGCTGGACTGCAGGCAGACACAAGGAAATACTACTTACACAGAGAGTGATTAAAATCTGGACTTCACTTCCAGAGGATGTAGTAAACCTTGTAGGGTTGCCAGCCTCCAGGTGGGACCTGGGGATCTCCTGCTTTTACAACTGACCTCCAGCTGACAGAGATCAGCTCCCCTGGAGAAAATGGCTGCTTTAAAGGGTGGACTCCATGGTACTGGACCATGCTGAGGCCCCTCCCCAAACCCCGCCCTCTCCTGGATCCACCCCCAAAGTCTCCAGGTATTTTCCAACCCAGACTTGGCAACCCTAGAACTTTGAAAATCAAATAATAAAATGAATAAATAGAACCATATATTTGCAATGTATGTGAAAATTGAGGGGGACACCAAATCTCTACAGAAACCGAGAAACCTGAAGATGTTTTTTAGGTTGAGGTGGGTATTAGTTTGGTGTAGAGCCAGTCTGGAGTAGTGGTTAGGAGCACAGAATCTAATCTGGGAGAACCGGGTTTGATTCCCCACTTGCAGCTGCTGGATGACCTTTAGCAATGCTAAAGGAAGGTGTCCTTCTCTCAGGTTGCAGTCTCAACGGGCATTGTATTAGGTCACCATGCTGTACAGTCCCTTTTGCACAGTCCATATGGTCCATAAAAACACATTAAAAGGCTTGCATGGCGACACTTTGTCCCTCCAGACCAACTTGACCTCACTTGAAAGAACGCAATTGAAATTTTTAAGAGCTATTTTCCAAGTTCCAACGAGTGTTTCAAATGCTGCAATCCGTTTAGAGGCTGGCCCGGTTACGGTGGAGGCAAGATTGTGGACTGCTGCCTTTCATGATTGGTTAAAGCTTATTTTCTCAATCACCGGCCTTTCCCATACTACGATGCAAGATAACGTTCTTCCTTCATGGCGAAAAAAGATAGAGGATAAACTGTCTTTGGGACATGATCAGGCTACATCAGTTCTAAAACAAAGAATATTAGATGTTGAATGACGGATGGACGTGAGCAGGATTAGGATCCCTGTGCCAGCTATGCTGCCATGGTGTTTATGGGCTGGGGTTCCTTTGCCTGACCTATGTACCAGCCGCTGCTGCATTCCTTCTTTGCTTCTGTAGTACTTCATTATCACTGACCTTGTAGATTGCATGTGTAGTGTCTGGTCATAATGTAACTGTGGGATAGCTTGGGATAGCTTTCGATTCCCAACTTCGGCTCTAACGGCCTGGGGCCCCTTCTCCCATACGCGGGAGTCAGGCCAATTGGCCTATGAATGGGTGTGTGTGCATACCAGGGGTCGTTTCATAGAAAAAGAGCTAGGGGAACTCATTAGCATAGCTCATTAGCATATGCCACACCCCCTGACATCAGGGGCCCGGCGGTGGACCTGCAAGGCCGGCGGGAGTGCAAGGAAGCCCCGCCAAGGCCCTCCCTGGCCCCAGGCAGGCAGGGGTGGGGAGAGGCGGGGAGGAAGCAACTTACCCTCCCTCTTCTCCTGCCTCCTCCTGGCTGAATGAGGGCCGGAAGCGGGGCAGCCGGAAGCAGGGGGCGGGGCTTCATCGTGTGCCCCGCCCCCCGCACCTCACCCGGGGGAACTGCGATCCCCTGCAATACCCCCTGAATCAACCTCTGGTGCATACAAATACCCTATATCCCATTGTGCTTGTAGAAACGTCGCCATTCTTAATAGTGACCATGTTACTGCATCTATAGCTCTGCAATAAAGTATAACCTTTCTGACAAGCGTGTACTCAGTTGTTGGCTGTGGAACCTGACACCCTGTATTTGATGTAAGTACACTTAACAAGATAATTTGGAGACCTTAACATCAAATATTTAGATATCTGTAATCATAGAAGAAATTTTACTCTATTAAGATACAATGCCTTACCCTCAGCTATATTGGAGGCCAGATCTACTAGATCACTGAGGAAAAGTTGTATATGTGGGATGGGAACTGATGAAACATTGGAATATGTAATTTTCGATTGTCGTATATACCATAGCATTAGGGAAGTTTTGATTAAGCCTATTGTTAACTAGTATCCAGGTCATAATAGAAAGATACTTTTTTCAATTATGCTGGCAGGTGATGACCAAAAGCTGACTAGGATGGTTGCCAAATTTGGTTGGTTGGCATACCAAACTAGGAAAGAGATAAAGTACAGATAGGCCTAGATTTAATTTCTGATCTTAATATTAGTTTTGGCAACTAGATGCTCTTTGGTATTCAAGTCGGGCCTCACTACAATTATGTAGCATTTGGGGATGAAGATGCAGCCCAGCAAACCAGCACTGGAGGCCAAGATGGAGAAGACCTGCACGGCTACCATGTATTTCCCCTTTGTGCTCAGGTAGGTGGGCACAAAGGACACCCAAACA
The DNA here is from genome assembly GCF_001447785.1 of Gekko japonicus. Classification (NCBI taxonomy): domain Eukaryota; kingdom Metazoa; phylum Chordata; class Lepidosauria; order Squamata; family Gekkonidae; genus Gekko; species Gekko japonicus. The sequence continues at coordinate 268,599 of NW_015169852.1, read as the reverse complement.
CTGCAAAACACCAGCATGCTGAAGGTGATCAGCTTGGCTTCATTGAAGGCCCCAGGCAGCTTCCTGGCCAGGAAAGCCACCGTGAAAGAGGTGAAAGCCAGGAAGCCCACGTAGCCCAGGACACAATAAAACATGGCCGTAGACCCTTCATTGCATTGCAGTGTGATCTGTTCAGACTGAGAGTGCATGTCAGAGTCTGGAAATGGAGGGGAAATGCTTAGCCAGGTGATACAGAGGACAATTTGAACAGTGGAACACAAAATGACGATGGAGTTTGCCAGGCTCTTCCCCAGCCATTTCCTCATCCTGTTTCCTGGCTTGGTGGCCATGAAAGCCACCACCACAGTGACTGTTTTGGCCAACACAGAAGAGACGGCAACTGAGAAGATGGTGCTGTAGGCTATTTGTCGGAGTAGACAGGTCACCATCCTTGGCTGGCCAATGAACAGAAGGGAAGATAGAAAGGAAAGCAGGAGGGAGATGAGGAGAATGTAGGTGAGGTCCCGGTTGTTAGCTTTGACTATGGGAGTATCGATGTGTTTAATGAAGAGTCCTAAAATTAGAAGTGTGACAATGGACAAGAAGAAGACCACGAAAACAAGGACAATCCCCAGTGTCTCTTCATAAGATAGGAAAATAATACGCTTGGGAATGCACTGAGTCTGGTTCTCGTTGGGATACTGATCTTCTGGGCACTTGGTGCAACGGTCTGCATCTGGAAAGAAGAAGAGTGACTTCAGCATCACATACATTTCTTTCATATCGACAATAATGAGCACTGCATAACATTCCATAAACTGTATGCTTCAGGGTGAGAAGTTGCAAGAACATAAAAAAATCAGTACATTAACCATGCTGTGTACTGAGTTGGAGTCAACCCTGAACTAGTACCTAGATCTGGTTGAGCCTGTTTCCCCTGAACAATAGCTTACTATGATCCTGGAGTAGACCAACAGAGATACAGACCGATTCCCCACAGCCGCTGCTCTGTGCTCGCTCCTCTCTTTGCCCCGATGGTATGTGTCAATTTCCCACACGACGACGCGCAGCCGCATTTTGACCTGCGGCTTCGCCCGATTTCCCCCGTGGTTTCGTGATCCTGTTTTTTGAGGATTACGAAACCGCGGGTAAAATTGGGCGAAGCTGCGGGTCAAAATGCACCCTTGCGGCTTCCAGTGGGAAATTGATACATACCATTGGGGCAGAGAATGGAGCGAGTGCAGAGCAGCGGCTGTGGGAAATCGGTGACAGTGTTATGTAAACAGCCTATCGTTGGGAGTGCGGTGTGTTTGGGGTGTGGTGTTTGCATGCTTAAAAATAGGGCTACTGCCCTGGAGTTTTCTTGTAGTGTTCCTGAAACTGCCTAATGAAGTAGAACCGTTTCACTGCAATGCGTCCAGAACCCAGTATTTAATACCAGATAAAAGTAAAGATGATGACAAAATTATGGGAAAATACAGAGCTTTGAAACAAACATTAAAACACAGAAAGAGATTAAAAAGAACTGTACCGACTGAGAACAAGTACAGAGATTAGAACGATAAAGACAGATGTTTATTTTCAGGGCTCTTTTTGTAGCAGGAACTCCTTTGCATATTAGGCCACACACCCCTAATGTAGCCAATCCGCCAAGAGCTTACAGAGCTCTTCTTACAGGAGCTACTGTAAGCTCTTGGAGGATTGGCTACATTAGGGGTGTGTCACTTAATATGCAAATGAGTAACTGCTACAAAAAGAGCCCTGATTTATTTCAAAATTACAACCTTCCTGTAGACCTGCTTGAGGCAGTTCAAGAAGTAAACATGGGTCGATAAAATGATAAAATGATGATAATAATAATCAATTGTCATACAAGCCATTGGGGAGGGGGAATCCTAGGGAAAATGGGCACAAAATGATATAAAATGCCTTTCGGCAGCCTCAAACGCAATTACTAAAGGAGGCCTTAGGCTCAAAGCTGATCGTAAAAGTCTTGAAAAGACAGGATGAAGAGCAGGTTGGGGAATTAAATGGCTTGGGAAGAGTCATCCGACTGGTCCCCTACGCAGTCTGCAGCATCTTACATGGACTGAGCATGAGGCTGGGTGTTCTTGTAGAACTACAAAGCTAAAAGTAAGCTAAGGAGACAATCATGACTTAAGCTGCGGTCATAAGTGCCATATGGAGTGGAGGGGAAGCACCCCTATTTCCTCCAGTGAAATTTGACACGGCGTTACGCAAGCACACATCCTTTGTAGCTGTGGGCTCAGCCTGTCGCCGCGCGAACAGACACCACCTCGGGTGAGTGGGGCGGGGGGGGTTGCCTTTTGTTTCCCATGCACATAAACGAGGAATCACACCTCCACACTGAGGGTTCCCTGTGAAGTACGCAGTTATGCGCACGTGAGGGGGAAAACCGGCAACGAGTCGGGATGGAATGAGCAGACCATCTCAATGGCTTGAGTGCGTGCTTGAGCGATCAAACAGGGGAACGTCTGTCCATGGCCCAATGGCAAGCATTAGGACCAAACTTTCCCCAGTGTCTTTTAACTCTGCTTCTGTGGTGTGGTGTGGCGTAGGGGGTGCCGACAACTGTGGGAACTTTCCCAGATGTTGCTGCCTGGTTGTGTTCTTTAGATCCATCAGGCATTTGCAGCTGAGTTGGCCTTACTCATTATACACCTTCCGTTTGGCATTCCCCAATTATATCTTCACACCAACCCAGTACATAAGAACATAAGAGAAGCCAATTGTTGGATCTGGCCAATGGCCCATCCAGTTCGACACTCTGTCACACAGTGGCCAAAAATACCAGGTGCCATCAGGAGGTCCAACAATGGGGCCAGGACACTAGAAGCCCCTCCCACTGCTGCCCCCCCAAGTACCGAGAATACAGAGCATCCCTTGCCCCAGACCCAGAGTTCCTATCTATACCTTGTGGCTGCCACTGATGGATCTCTGCTCCATATCTATATATCTAATAGTGAAGGCACCCCCTGCGTGCAGATAGTTATTCCCGCAAATCTGGGGAACACAGGGGGCAAGGAGATAATGCCGAAAAATCTTACATGTTTAAAAAAGTATACAGGGGATATTTAAATCCCCCCCAAAAGTTAAACGGCGTTCTCTACTGACATCCCCAGTAGAACACTCAGGAGCCCAAGGGAAATGACGTGGCTGCACGCGCCCCACAAATAACGCTGTCGGCGACAACCACCCGGCAGCACAAGCCGCCACCTCAGAAACCGTCTCTGCGGGTGGACTCAACTCAGGCAGAGTCTTCCAAGGCTTATCGTGTTCCTGTGGAGGAAAAGGAGCCCCCCCCCTAACGGTACTCAGTGTAACGGTACCCAGCACGACAAAAACCCGGGTTCGCAGGAGTTGCGGGGGGGGGGGAGAAGAAGCAGCAGAGAAAGGGAGAAACACGGAACACAGACCTGAGGGAGGAGGGGGAGAGAATCTGGGTTGGAGGGAGGACAGGAGGGGCTGGCTCCTGCAATTTCAGAGTGCCCTCAGGCTCTGAGACCCCATCTTCGGTCCAGCTGCACTCCAGGACTGCAGAGCAAGAGCGGCTGCCTTCCTGGCCTGTCTGACAAGAAGTTGCCTGATAAAGTTGTCGTTTGCTCTCTCTCCTCCTCTCCCTCTCTCTCTCCCTCTCCTGTTTCCCTGCCTCACACCCTCAGTGAGCTTGCCTGCTCTCAGAACCGGCTCACCCACTAGGCGAACTAGGCATTCACCTAGAGCGCCGGGCCCTGGATGGGGCGGCTGGCCCTGGATGGGGCGCCGAACTGCGCCTCCCCCCTCAAAAGTCCGCACGCCATTGCACTCCCAGCAGCGTGCTGTGGGGCGCGAAAGGGGCTGACGAAGGCAGGTTGCGCCTTTCCTTATTCCTCCCCGCTTCATCGCACAGATGCCCCCCTGAAGCAGCCTGTTCAATGATTGTTGCAGCCCGTGGGGGTAGGTGGAGGGCTCGCTCTTGGCGGGTCGCTCTCGGCTGGGGCTGCGCTCCGGCCCCGCCTCCCTGCCCAGGCCCTTCTCCTGAGGTGGCAGGGCGAGAGGAGGGATCGAGGAAGGAGGAGAAGGCGGGGCTGCGGCATCGTCGACTGGGGGTTTGGATGGGGATGCCAGCTTTCTTCCTCTGCCTTCCTGCAATGAAATCCCTCTGCCTTCTGCCTATTCCCACCACCACCCCGCCCTCAAAAAAAAGAAAGCGGCCAGCCTGGTGAGGTTGGAGCGCTGCCCGGTGGAGCTCCGTGCAGGGAGGGGGCGCAGCCGAGGTGGGCCAGAGGGAGAGGTGAGCAGGGCCCCCGGGAGGTTTTGGGCTGTTGGGGCTGGTGCGCAGGCAACCGCCCTGCTCGGGGCAGCCGCGGCTCTCTTTCTGGGCACCAGAGCCAGGGAGGCCGGTTGCTACGCTCCAGAGGATGGCAGCAGAAGGTGAATACAGGCAGCGAGGAGGCCAGCTGGGGGGGGGGAGACGGGAGAGAAGTTGGACTTCCTTCTCTCCAGGCCCCACCTGGAGGTTGGAAACCCCATCATTGGGTGCACGCGGGGGGCACCAGAAGGTAGTCCTGTCTAGGGCCCAAAAAACCCTCTGGCTGGCCCTGCCTGCTCTGCTTTGAAGCTGTTCAAATTGTGCTCTCCCATGCCTTGCAGGAGAAACAGGGAGGTAGAGAAGCCTGGGCTAGGGTTGCCAAATATGTTTTGGCCGAGAGCGGGGGACTCCCGGCCGGCGTCTGGAACATGCGCGTCACCCAGATGTGACATCGCAAGCTGGGGGCGGGGCCACGCCATTTGAGGGGAAAACAAAGAGTTTTCCCCTCAAGTGGCGT
>NW_015169852.1:223595-263587 GCF_001447785.1 Gekko japonicus | reverse complement strand
CCCGGCTGCAGCAACACTGCTGCTCTCCAGAATATCTGAAGCAGCAGCCGTGAGCCAGAAGGAGACAGTGTGTGTGAGAGAGAAGGGGGGGAGAGAATATTTAGGCTTGGGATAGAGTTGCCAACCTCCAGGTGGCACCTGGAGATCTCCAGACAACCAAGATGAGTTCTCCTGGGGAACATGGCTACTTTGGAGGGTCGACTCTGTGGCCTTATGTCCTGCTAAGGTCCCTCCCCTCTCCAAATCCCACCCCCCCAAATCTCCAGGTGTTTCCCAATGTGGAGCTGGCAACCCTACCTTGGTGGCAGAGAGAAAGAGAAAGAAGGGGGTATTGGGTTGGGGAGAGGAAGAAAGAGAAAGAAGGGGGGGAAGAAGCAAAAGTGGGAGAATACCACCCCCCTGCATGTTTTTTGGGGTGCCCCCACTTCTGCAAGCCCCCCTCCTTCCTTCCCCTCCCACTATTATCACACTTAACCTGTTAAATGCCAGAGTGTTGTTACCAGCTGCAGTGGTCTCTGATGCACAGGGTTGCTTTGAACATTTTGCTGCTGTGCCCAGTAATTCCCCCCCCCTGCAATCTGCGGGAGATGCTCTGTGACGCCTCCTTAATGTCTTCCCTATCCCTTGGCCTTATAGGGATATAAAACAAACCACAACCCATTACGCAACATTTTGTTGCGGGTCCCCTCTTGTGCTTATCCAGTTCCCTCTTGAAGCTGTCCATGCTTGTAGCCGCCGCCACCTCCTGTGGCAGTGGATTCCATGTGTTCATCCCTCTTTCACAGTGAATTCCATGTGTTAATCACAGTAAAGTAATAACTGGCTCTAAATCTCCCAGCTATAACCTGTGTGGTATCAAGTGGTTTACCGAGGGACATATGCACGTTTTCAAAAGGGAATTTGATAAGCATATGGAGCAGGCTTCAAAAGGGAATTAGATAAGCATCTGGAGCAGAGGTCCATCAGTGGCTATTAGCCACAAGGTATAGATAGGGGCTCTGGGGCAAGTGATGCTCTGTCTTCTTGGTGCTTGGGGGGGGGTCAACAGTCGGAGGGCTTCTAATGTCCTGGCCCCACTGGTGGACCTCCTGATGGCACTGGTACTTCTGGCCACTGTGTGACACAGAGTGTTGGACTGGATGGGCCTTTGGCCTGATCCAACATTGGCGTCTCTTATGTTCTTATGTTCTTATGAACCCCAGGAGATTGCACGAGATTCTGGGGGGATATTAGAATGCATACAGTTGGGTCCTCCAAATCTCCACTAATTTGCCCATCAGCATTACCCCCGTGAAATAAGGACCGGACTGTTTGGGATTGCGTTAACAACCACAAAGGTCACCGGCAGTACCAATGGTTGGTGACGCTGAACTCTTCTCCACACTCACCACCAGTTACCCAGTAGTCTCTCCCCGTGAGGTCTTCCCTTTCAAATTCAAGAAAGGAAAGATAGATCCACAGGTATGAATTTCTAGAACAATGGTCAGAAAATCTTGAACTCATTCTTTGCTCTGTACTCCAAGGGGCATCCTTTTGTCCACAGCCACCCACCTTCCTGAGTGGAGACGGTTCCATCTCCACACAGAGAACATGCATAGCAGCAAATGGGTTTTCCTTCCAAAGTCACTTTCACATGTCCAGGAAGGCAGCTTTTGGTACACCTGGAATAAGGCAACATCTAAGCATAAACACAAGGAACATGATCAGGGAAAATGAGAAATGGTTCATGTGGTAATTATATTGCTTATATTTTATAAGAACTTTTGATTTCATTAATCATTTAGAAGAGGAAGAGAGAAGAGATGGGATTTATACCTTGCCCTTCACTCAGAGTCTCAGAGCGGCTTACAAACTCCTTTCCCTTCCGCTCCCCACAACAGACACCCTGTGAGGTAGGTGGGGCTGAGAGAGCTCTGACAGAAACTACTCTTTTTCAAGAACAGCTCTGACAGAACTGTGGCTTGCCCAAGGTCATCCAGTAGGTGCCAGTGGAGGAGTGGGGAATCAAACCCGGTTCTCCCAGATTAGAGTCCGCAAACTTAACCTCTACACCAAACGTGTAATTTCTTGTGCTTACAGCTAGCCACCTTGGTGGCTTTAAAAAAAAGTAAAGATTCACAAGACATTCACTATTGTTTCATCTGGAATTGGAAAGGATTAAAATGAAATTAATGGACTTGTAAAAAAACAAAAAAATGGAAAGAAATACCCTGAAAAATACCAAATGTATTAAAGTTTAAATAACCAACAGAACAGTGTGGTGTTCTGCCTAACAAATAAATAAGAATTTTAGAAGCGATAGTCAAATACATGGTGTCGGCAGCTAGAACTATTTATGCAGCAAAGTAGAAACTAGACATCTGTCCACGTTTAGAAGAATTGGAAAATAAACTTGCTGAATATGCAGTAATGACAAAATTAACAACCTATTTGAGAAACAGGTCCATTACAAAATTTGAGGAGAGATGGGGTATGTATTAGGTGTACTATGATAGCAGGTGACAATTGAGAAGCAGTCTATAATATTATATACAAATGTATGGTAATAAAATTGAAGTAGAATTAAAGAAGTAGATTGGAAGTAGAATTAAAATCTGTTTTAAATGTAATAACTCAAGTACAAATGGGTGTGTTCTTGATATGAGATATATAATAGACTGTCTTTTGCACCTTGATCTATTACTTGTCTGTTAAAGGTTGTAATAAATATGTAGAAGTGGCAAAATATGTCATATTGAATACGTAGTGATGTAGCCAATGTTGGATAAGGCCAAAGGCCCATCCAGTCCAACACTCTGTATCCCACAGTGGCCAAAAAGACCAGGTGCCATCAGGAGGTCCACCAGTGGGGACCTCCTGTTGAAACTAATGATTGAAACTAATGATGTTGAAACTAATGTTCAACATCCAATGTTGAAACTAATGATATAGTCAAAATAGAGTAGTTATGAAGTTTGAAACTTAAAATGTTGAATACAATTGTATCCTAACAGAAGTAAGAACTATTGTATTTTATAGACAATACCTTAAAAATTACAACGAAGGGAATGTTAGGGAAAATATTTTCTGTCTTATACGTTTTGTACTACATTATTGTTCTTGACAAATGCAATTATGTTGTATAACTCTCTTTTTTCTTTCCCTTTTCTGTATCCCCACCGTCTTCCAAATTTTTTTTAAAAAAGAAATTAATGGATTTCCCTGACCTGCTTATACCACCTGGGCCACACAATAGCATCCTGCTCAATGGTGAACTTTATCTCTCCGGATGCCTGTCTTTCTAGACTCCCAACCTTCACACTCCGGGTAGAACCGTTGTGTGCTGCCACCATGTTCACAATATCTATGCCAGCTGCCAGGTCTCTGTTGTCACCCAAATTCACTCCATCCAGGGAAATGTTGGTGAACTGGAAGTGTCTCAGGAAAGGATGTAGCTAGAATCACAAAGAGAACAGCAGGACTTAAAACACAGGAGACTCTTTTACAAATTCACAGTAGCTATGGCTTTGCCCTTACATTTTTCAATTTTATTTTATTTAGATATTGAAGGCATATTTATCATCTACTCGTGTTAGCATTCAGACCTCTCCTTTCGCTGGGGGGCAGGGTTTTTTGCTAGAAAATCATAAACACCCTTCCTACTATATTATCTCAAATATCAAATACATTGTGTGGCCCGGAAGGAACAAAGGAAGGAAGGAAGGAACAAAGGAAGGGAGGGAGGGATCTGTTCTAACTAGCAACCTCATCCTTTAGGTGGCTTCAACTCTGGGAAGAGGAGATAGGTATGATCCTGTTAGAATGTGCCCAGGCCAACACGCCTCACTCATTGGCTGTGCAGAGTCCAATATGGGCTCCTGGACAGCCGTAACCATGGACTACATAATGGAATGCCTAGAATCCAGCAGCACCATTTTGACAGCTGTAGTCCAGTTCACTAAAATTGTCTACTTTCTGCCTCATATAAATCCATTCAGCCCTCCATATATGGTGGCCATACAATGCAGAAGCTCATAGACTCCATGGCCTTCTTGTTGACCTTACTAAGGATCCTGGGTCCCAAGATCACAAAATGAGTTTGCGTCAGAAATTTGGAAAACATCTCACAACCACCTCAGCCCGGATACACAATAACCATTCCAAAGAAAAAGCAAAGCCATTTTGGTATAGTGGTTAAGTGCAGGGACTCTAATCTGGGACAACTGGGTTTGATTCCCCACTCCTCCACTTGCAGTTGCTGGCTGACCTTTGGCAAGCCACAGTTCTGTCAGAGCTGTTCTTGAAAGAGCAGTTCTTGAAAGCGCTCTCTCAGCCCCACCTACCTCACAGGGTGTCTGTTGTGGGGAGGGGAAGGGAAAGGAGTTTGTAAACCACTCTGAGACTTCGAGTGAAGGGCGGGGTATGAATCCAATCTCATCCTCCTTCTATTCTTCATTCAGGGGAAATGGATACCTGCCAAGGTTGTATTTGGTCATTTTCCAGCCTGTCTCCACGCAGCCTCATCATCCGCTCAGATATGTATGTGTAGGCCGAATACAAAGCATGTGCCACTGCCCAGACAGAGGTGTAAATGTTGAAGGCCCGAGGAGGCAGGTATTCTTTCAGGACCTCCCAGGGTCTGGCCTCCAGCCTCTCCTTCTCTCTGTATCTCAGCTGACCTCTCACAGACAAAACAGGCTTTGAACAGAAAGAATCAAAGCCTTGCTCCATAAACTCCTTCATAAGAGGATTAAATGCTTGTGGGCGGTGATACAGCATCTTTCTCTTTGTCCGGGTTGCAAAGGAGAGAGATCCAGGCATTATGACCTCAGACCGAAATTGATAATCTGCCAAGCTGAAGAGAGAGTCCCACAAAAGGACTGTGATCCAAACTTTACCATGGGGAGCTTTGGTGGTCTTTTCTATATATTGCACGAATAGTTCAAGAATTATTATAGATTTACCATCTCCGTAGAGAACAAAAGCGTTGACTTGGTTGTCAAGGAGAAATGAATTCATGCGGCGTATTCTTTCTCTTGACAAAACAAAGAAATGGATGCCAAATTCTGAGATGCTCTGTGAGAAGGCAACACAAATGCCACTCTGGAGCATAATTGCCGTCAAGGTGCTCCTGAACGTGTCCCCATTGTCATTGTCTGGAGCAAAGAGCCCAACCCACGTCCATCGGAAATGCAGGAGTAGTTTGACAATTCCCAAGTACTGGGGTTCTTCTGTGGGGGCCATTTGGTAGAAGAAAGGAAAGTGAGTTTCATCCTTAAGAACTGCCAAATGACAACCGTGGCTGACCTAATGAGAAAAAATTACATTTGGATGCCTTCATTTTTTAAAAAGTCAATAAATAGCAAAATCTCTTCTTTGCCTTTATAACAATCAAAGAAACCCCTTTATTTCAGGCTGTGGTCATGTCCAAGAAAGATCTCACCAAGTGTGTGTCACCTTTCACTGTGAACATGTCGCAACATTAGAAATGGGGGACAGGCTTGCCTTTGTGATCCACGGTCTCTAAGCCTCAACAAATAATTGGGCAGGTCCCTTGGAAATAACGTTTAAAGGGTTTGGGAAATATGCAAATCAGACATGTGTACAACTTTCTTCATCACTAAATAACTTTTGCTGAAATAGATCTGCAAGTCACTCACCCTACCCGGTATTTGACTGACTGATGGGTGGAGAGAAGTGTTCCCTCTAAGCCTCCAGCTCACACATTTTTGTCTTAGCTCAGGAAGGAGGGCTCCAGAGCAAACTAATTTATGCAGCAGCCAGATCGCTGGCTCACAACTTTAATGTCAGTTGCTCACAAAGTAGAATTTTTGCTAACAGGACTCCACAGCTTAGAGCGAACATTGGTGGAGAGTAGGGGTGTGCAATTTTTTAAATTGGTATTTTTTGGTTCGGTGACATTCAACCCGGAGCTGCGGTGGCTCAAGTGGCTAAGATGCTGAACTGCAGGCTGTGGAAGGTCGGTAGTTCAGCAGTTCGAGACCCGGGTTGCCGCATGACGGAGTGAGCTCCCGTCTCTAGTTCCAGCTCCTGCCAACCTAGCAGTTCGAAAGCAAGAAATTGCAAGTAGATAAATAGGTACCACTTTGGTGGGAAGTTAACAGATTTCCGTGCACCTTGGTGTTTAGTCATGCCGGCCACATGATCATGGAAACGTCTTCAGACAGCGCTGGCTCTTCGGCTTTGAAACAGAGATGAGCACCGCAACCCTAGAGTCGGACTCAACTGGCTTTTGAGCAAAGGAACCTTTACCTTTTTACATTCACCCCCCCCAAAAAATTTTTTTGATTAAAACAAAAACAAAAAATCGATCCCAATACCAATATGGTATTACAATCCGGGGTTTTTCGGGAATCCCGAATTTTTTCGGGTCCAATAGACCTGAGAAGAAAAATACCAGTTAAAAAAAAAAGACAACCCAATCCATGCGGCACAGCAACTTCTGGGACTGGCTTCTCCTGCAGCTCACTTTAAACTGGGCTGCACAAAAAACCAGCCCCAAGCTGAGCCAGTGGGAACAGTCTCCTCCTCCCAAACCAGCTGATCCTCAGGCTGTCCTCTGCAGTCCTGTAAAGTACTGGGTTCACCGCATGGATGACTCAGACAACGACATGCGGTCAGACGCATTTATTAGTACTTCACACTGTGGCGCTCCCCGCTGGCTGGCGCCGACTGACCCCTGGTCGCCGTTCTGGGTACCTGGTCCCGAAAGGATGTGCCCCTCCTTTGGGTCATCTTTGCTGCCCAATCGTATCTCCTGGGGGACGGCTCAGGGCCAGAGGGAGAAGAAAGGAAGGCGTAGGAGTTGCCTCAGAATTGCGGGACTATTATAGGCAAAGGGGGTTGTGTCACCCCCTGACCCACCTGGGTTCTGGCTTCTCAGATCGAGCGTCAGATTTCTCTCTCCCTCAGCATCTCTGTTTGCCAGTCCAGTCCCCTCCCTGGCTATCTCCAACCTTCCGTCTTTATTTCCTCTCTGGCCCTTTCTCCTCCCCCCCCTGTCTCTAACCCCACCCCCAGCTAAATCCCTGCATGCCGAGGTGGGGCGGATTCGCCCCCTGTCGCTCATTTCCTCCCAGCTCCGCATCTTTGTGCATCCTCCTGGCTTCTAGGCAGCCCCACCACAGTACGCCACGCTGTGGATCTCTGGCCCGCCTTCCTCCACTCCTCTCCGGCTGCAGACGTGTTCCATGCTCTTCCTGGCTGCCTCTGAAGGGCGTGCCAACCTCTCGCCGCTTCATCTCCGCCTCTCCGCGGGCTCCATCTTCCAAACCAGCCCCGGATGGGGTAGGTGTGGAGCTGGCTGTGGGTTGCTTCATGTGCTACTTGGTGGTCCCTAGGGCTTGTTCTGGGAGCTCCCGGTCAGAGCTGGGACACACACACAAGACTAAAAAAATGGCCCTGCAAGGCCAACTATATACACACCCACCTGGCACACCCACTGTTCCATTGGAGGGTTTGAATTTCCCGCCAAAAGTCCCATTGGTCAGTACTAGGTGGACTAGGATCCAGGACTACAACCCTGTCTCCCCACAGCAAGCACCCTTTGAAGGCTGAGAGTTCGTTCTTCCTGGTAATGAACACCATGAACTCTGGCCCCGGAGAGGCGGAGGCCCAACCCTCACCACCCAGCCCAAGACCCGGGAGAGAAGGGGGTCACAGGCCAAGCAGGCAGCAACATTCACAGCCTGCAGGGGGGTATCCAGAAGACTCTCCACCCTCAGGATTCCGGGGGACGGGGCAAGGTCAGTGTCATGGGAAGGGAGCGGCAGCTGGCTCAGAGTGTCTGTGTGCCCCATCGCCTTGCTTGGCTGGTGTTCCAGGTGGTAATTGTAGCCCGCCAGGAAGAGAGACCATCAGAGAACGCGGGGTGACAGAACCTGGGGCGTCTGTTTGTCGGGCGCAAAGAGACCTAGCAGTGGCTTGTGGTCAGTCACGATTGTGAAAGGGTGACCATAAATGAAGTTATGAAACTTCTTGACCCCGGTGACTATTGCCAGCCCCTCTCAGTCAATCTGCGTGTAGTTGTGCTCGGTGACCGACAAGGTCCTGGAGTAATAGGCCACCGGAACTTCGTAGCCGTCAGGAAGGAGGTGGCCCAGGACAGCCCCGACACCGTAGGGAGAGGCGTCACATGCGAGGACCACCAGCAGGGACTCGTCGAAGTGTGCCAGGACCTTGTTGGAAATTAACAGCGCCTTGACCCCGCGGAATGCCACTGCCTCTCTCGAATCCCAGGACCAGGGTGCTGACTTGTCCAGCAGGTGGTGAAGGGGCTCTGCTACAGTGGTCTTGTGTGGCAAGAAGGCGTGGTAGAAGTTGATTAGGCCCAAGAACGCCTGGAGCTCCACCTTGCACAAGGGCGCTGGGGCCTCCACGATGGCCTTGTCCTTGTCCTTTGCAGGATGGAGGCTGGACGCATCCACTCGGTACCCCAAAAAGTCCACCTCTGGAACCCTTAGGAGGCACTTCTCGTTATTCACCTTTAGGCCAGCGGTGTTGAAGTGGTGCAGGACGGTGCAGAGTCGGGAGGCGAAGTCTTCAGAGGTGGCCGTGGCGATGAGGACGTTGTCAAAGAATGGCGTCACTCCAGGGATCTCTTTTAACAATGAGTCCATTCATTGTTGAAAGATCCCGGGGGCCACGCTCACCCTGAACTGGAGCCGCTTCACCCTGAATGCCCCCCGGTGCGTCACTATCATTTGGGCTGTGGCAGTGGCCTCATCAACTGGCAACTGCTGGTAAGCCTGTGCCAGATCGAGCTTTTCAAAAATCTCGGCCCCTGCTAGAGATGCTAGTACATGACTCACGACCAGAACTGGGTAGGAATGGTCATGGAGGGCCTTGTTAATGGTGCATTTGTAGTCCGTGCAGATGCGGACTTTGCCATCGGGCTTCACGGGGGTGACAATGGGTGTTTCCCAAATGGCATGCGACACCGGCTGTAAGACTCCTTGAGCCACCAAATGGTCTAGTTCCGAACTTCCCTGCAAACCTCAGCGAAATCCTGCAGCGCACATTTATTAACCCCCCGACAATGATGCCCAGCAGCGCGAACCAGGCCCGCCCCAGCAAACTAACCAAATTCCCCTCGTCCACCACCAAGTCCAGGAACCCTTTGAAATCCTGATACCGCACCCGGAAGGTGCCCATGCCCCATATTGGAACAGAGTTCTTTTGAAAGTCCACCAGGCTTAGAGGCGACGGCCACAGGTGGGGCCCCCATTGGGACAAAGTCTGTTTAGCATCTCCATCGAGATGATGGATGCCGCTGACCCCGAGTCTACTTCCATGGAGCAGGAGGACCCCTCTATCTGGACCTGTGCTATGATTCTTGAGGCGTTGGACAGGTTGGGGATGCGGTCACATCAGCCGGTGCAAGTGGAGGAGTGGGGATTCAAACCTGGTTCTCCCAGATTAGAATACACACACTTAACTACTACACCAAACTGGCTCTCACCTGCATGGATGGTTGGCTGGTGAGGTGGTAAAGGTCGGCTGTATCCTCTGTTGCTTCATACGTCACAGCAGCTGGTCAGTGGGATGGGGGCGGTTTCTTTCAGTTCCCCTTGGACCTGCAGACGCAGGTGAGGTGACCCTGCTTCCCACATGTGTGACATGTGGCATCCCGGAATCGGCACGACTTACGCTCGTGCCCTTCTCCACAACTGGCGCACAAGGGACGATCAGAGGTCTTCTCGGGGTGCCGGGAGGAACTGTGCGGCTTTCGGCGGCTAGGTTGGCGGACCATGCGAACGTCTTCTTCCTCTGAGTTCTTGGGGGCCAAGTCCAGGAGAACTTGGTGAGACATGGCTGGAGGTCGGTCGTGATGGGATGTCTCGTGGCCGGTGGCGATGTTTTCCTCCACCATGGTGAAGGTGCATCCCATGGCGTGATGTCTCAGCACAGCCAGGAATGCTGCAGCCGTTTCCCCGGGTTTCTGTAGGCACCCTTGAAACTCCATCCGTTTAGCCAGGAACGTCGGCTTGGGTGTGAGGTACCTGGTCAGGGCACCTATGATCTCCTCGTAGGAACATTTCAGGACGGTCCTTGGGGCTAGGAGGCTTTTAGCAAGCTCAATGGTGTTCACACCGCTTGTGCTGATGAGGAGTTGGTCACCTTGTGGAAGGCGAGGTAGCATGTTAACTGATCCATCTCCGAGTCCCACAGCTCGGGGTGTGCCGGATCAAAAGCATCGAGGTGTCCAGGAGCACTGGTGGCCATTGCTGTAGCACGACGCAGAGAGCAATGACTGGAAGAGCCGGGCGCGGTGCGAGACGGCGGTTGCACGATGGCTTCCTTGGTGTCGGTGCTCAATGTGGTGCTGGATGGCGAGACTGGCCTGCTCATCTACAGCCAGGAATGCTGCAGCCGTTTCCCCGTTTCCCCATCCTCATCGCCACTGTAAAGTACTGGGTTCGCCGCATGGATGACTCGGACAACGTCATGCGGTCAGACGCGTTTATTAGTACTTCATACACAAGACTAAAAAATGGCCCTGCAAGGCCATATACACACCCACCTGGCACACCCATTGGAGGGTTTGAATTTCTCGCCAAAGGTCCCATTGGTCAGTACTATGTAAGCCCAGCCGCCATATTTTGGGCTATTTCTGGACTATATTATGTGAATAAACTTGATGAAGAGGGCTAATAAGAGACTGTGTAATAAAGAGTTCACGAGGGCACCCAGAAAGGAGAAAGATATCAGCTGAAGTCAATGATCTACTGACCCGATGTCGCTCCAGAGGTGCTACCATGTCTCCTGCTTATCATATGTATGCAAACACAGGTTTTACCAGCAAACACAGAAAACTCAATTAGTAGCCCAGACTTCTGGTCTCCACATGAGAGGCTTATCCCCGAATCCCCCTCTGCCAGACTACAAAGAAGTTCCAGTCCACATGGAGAATCCACATGGCCAGTGATGAGTCAGCCTTATTGTCTTCAAACTTACCTCGTCTCCCTCCCAGGTACCAATGGTCAAGGTAGCCAATAGAATTGAAATTCTCCCCGTTAGCCAATTCCAGACCTGAAGAGAAGGGTGACCAGGTGTAAGCTGCCTGTGACCCTCCCCTCTCTCTCGCCAGCAGCTTTAAAACTTAGAGCACAGCATGTTCCCGACACTCACTTCCTTCCTCTATCTACGACCCCTACCTGTCTGCTGTTTCCCCTTATGTCCAGCTTACTATACCCAAACCCTTGCCTCGCTTTTACACCCTAGTCTGCAGCTAGAGTGCTACACGTGTTTTCAGCTGGTCTGACTACACGCGCTTTCTATTTGTCCTTCCCGCCCTAATACCTCCTGCTGGAAGATTTAGGAGCCGTGCATCGCCTGAGGTAAATATTTTCCACCAACGATAACCTGCTAATGCGAATGTCCTTTACCAGATCTCTCTGTTTTCCTTTGTTCTTGTGTGTGTGTGTGTGTATAATTGCGTGCTTTGAATGATACTTAGTAAACTAAAGAGAATTTTACCTTCTGTCTCAGTCTCTTTATTGGGAGTGTATTAAAGCAGCCCATCCTCTGTATAAATTGACCAGAACCCTGATTAAACTGTTCCAATTATCTCTCTTAAAGAGCAATTCGGCTAACAACTAGGTGGACTAGGATCCAAGGACCCTTTTGTTTAGAGGACCAAGCTCCAGGCTGAACTATGGACCCCTGGTGGCGGTCCGCGTACATAACAAGTCCCTTTAAAGGGACTGCATGAGAAGCCCGACAAACAGCTAAGAGGTGGGAGCAATCTTCTCCTGTCTACTGTTTTTTAATCTACCAGTAATTCCTGAATATATCCAGGATTTTCTTGGGATTTCCCCCCCAGTTTTCCAGAGAAAACCCAGATACATTTGGGAAGCTGAAAAATAACCTGAAAAATATCAATAAAATATTCTTGGGGATTATTTTCAGCTTGTGGAGGAGGAGGAGGAGGAGGAGGAGATGGATTTATACCTTGCTCTTCACTTGGACTCTTAGAGTTGCTAACGATCTCCTTTCCCTTCCCCTGTGAGGTAGGTGGTAGGTCATGAACTTGACTTCACAAACCACGAACCATTCAGAATTCATGATGAACGTTAGTTCATGAGCCAGTTCATTCCTAAGCAAAAGTTTCTAAACTTCATGGACTTCATATGAACAGGGATCTATATGAACCACCAGAGGAAGGAAATCTGCTCCCAAATTCTTCTCAGCTCTCCTAAAAGCTGACGTTGACTTGCATGAGACACATTTTGGTGCCCATCAATGTCTTAGAAGAAGAAGAAGTTGGATTTATACCCTGCCCTTCACTTGGTGTCTCAGAGCTGCTTACGATCTCCTTTCCCTTCCCCTCCCCACAACAGACACCCTGTGAGGTAGGTGGGGCTGAGAGAGCTCTGAGAGAACTGCTCTTAAGAGAACAGCTCTGAGAGAACTTTGCCTGCCCCAAGGTCACACCAGCAGCTGCATATGGAGCAGTGGGGAAATCAAACTCAGTTCTCCCATATTAGAGTCCACGCTCCTAACCCACTACACCAAACATTGGCCCCCTCACCGATTCATACCTGAGGAATCTTGTAGGTGTTCAACAGGACTGAAACATCGATGGAGATATCAGACTCTGAGCCTTCAAGAACAGCCAGCAGATTATTCCTTCTCCCACATTGGTAATTTGGAATGGTTTCCTGGGCAGAGGGTAACAGATCTAATACAGCATTATACGTCACCCTGGGATGGAGAACATTCTCATAGACGGTATAGCCCAGAGTGATATTATTGGGTAAGAGCCTGGGTTTCTCACTGATCTCCTGAATGGCCAATGAGAAGGACAAAAGATGCAATTTCATCATTGGCCTCCTGCAACAAAATATACATGACATATTGTCTCGTGATGCCGTGTACTCAGGCCTTGCTCATGCCGTAGCTTGCACTTGCAGAAGCTGTTGTGGTACTTTGCAGGGATGATAACATACAGATTTTTCTTGTCTGGGTGCTGTGAATTTGTGGCAGCCAGGGAGGGGACCTGAGATGCCAGTCCCAGCACCTGGATGCTACACCACCCAGAATCTGTTCTGACGGTAATTGAATGCTAGGGTATGTGTGGAAGTGTTGTTGTTGTTGTTGTTCAGTCGCACAGTCGAGTCCGACTCTTCACGACCCCATGGACCAGATCACGCCGGGCCCTCCTGTCTTCCTCTGTCCTCTAAAGTTTGCTCAATTTCATGTTTGTTGCATCAGTGACACTGTCTACCCACCTCATCCTTCCCCGTCCCCTTCTTCTTTGACCTTCAGTCTTTCCCAGCATCAGGGCCTTCTCCAGTGAGTGCTCCCTTCTCATTTGGTGGCCAAAGTATTTGAGCTTCAGCTTCAGTATCTGGCCTCCCAGGGAACAATCAGGGTTGATTTCTTTTAGGATTGTTAATTTGCCGCTTAGAGTTCAGGCACAAGCAGCAGGCCCCCCCCCTAAAAAAACAGCATTTAAAGGGAAGGTGTGCGGCCGTCTCTCTCCCTCCTCCTCCCCCCTCCCCTGCTGCCCCACAAAATTTCCCCAAGCCCCACCAACCCAAAATTTCTGGCTTTGGGACTGTCAGGAAAGGGGGGAACCCCCGCATTTAAACCACATTTGATGCATTTATAAACCAGTTAACCCACACGCTGGTGTCTGGTGTTCTCATTGTAGGGGACCGGTACAAAAGATCGTTGTTACAGTCAGTCTTGAATATGACAACACCTTTTAAGCCAGAGACATTTCAGTTCAATTGTTTACCAGATGACTTAGATAAGAACCATAGATACTTTATTTTACATGTTATATAACAGCAGCCAGAACTTCAAAGCGGGGGTGTGACCAGAATTGCCCTGATGTGGGAGCGAGAGATTGGAAAGAACATGGCCGCCATGTTCTGTTTAGACGCTGCCACCTGGTCCTTTTAAACTTTTTTTTTCCTGTCGGAGTGATACATCACATTGAAGAGTCTATTTTGTGCATATGCTGGAGGAGAGGACAATTATACCCCTTATGGGTACTTCCCTGTGGGATGGAAAAACCGGCCGTGGAAAGGTGTTTGGGATTTAAAATGACGTGACAAACTTGAAGGGGGTAAGAGACAATTTTCTGCTAAAAGGGCCATTACCCTTTAAGAAGCTAATATTTTGAAATATAGTTGAACCTGACGGATTGAAGTGTGAGGAGATGGATGGAGATACTAGAACTGGAGTGCACGCATGGGAACAGTTTCAAAAAAATTTAGAAGAAGTAAAGCAAGCTTTCAAATTAGCCTGTGATAATGTTTTCAGAAAATCCCAGAATGAAGTGCTGGAGGTGAAGGAAGATAAAGAAATAATAAAAGAAACGTATAAGTGGAGTGAGGTACAAGAACTAGAGCAGGAGAAAGAATTACAGGCTATTCAGCCTTCACTTATAAAAGAAGAGACTGAGGAGGCAGATATCTCTAAAAAAGCATTGGAAGAACCTAGAAAAATAAAACCAGGAACAACAAAACAATGTGTGTTAAATTTACCTTGGAGAAAAAGGGAGAAGCCAACCAGAGGGAAAAAAATTAAAGAAAGGAGCAAAGAAGTCTAATGGTGTTAAGCAATTGAATAGTAGGGACTATGGAGGAGACAATATGGAAATGGAAATGCAAGAATACAAGGACAGACGACACGTGCAGGAGAATGGGAAAAATCAAGAAAGAAAGGAACTGGAAGATCATTGCAAAGATTGTCTTTGTAAATTAATAAGATGTCCAGGTTTTTTTTATAGCTCTTACACTGTTATTGGGGAAAAGATGGCTGTATTGAAGTAATTAGTGGGGTGTGATAACTGTTATAAAAGTATTTCTAATTTTGTTTGTTTGAATAATTTTTACTTTAAACCAATTGGAAATGAAATTCATTGTAGAGGGCCTTGTTTTGTATAAGTTTGTGGCTGTAATGAACTAATTAGTTGTGAGAGGAGAGTTGTTTGAAGCTGAAATCATGTGCTGATAATGTAACCATAAATTAAATGGAGTTAAAAATTATTGCAGCATTGGGGTTAACAATTGTAGCAATATGATTAAGGAGATTGTTATGTGTGTTATATTATTATCTAATTTATGTGAGGGTATTTAAGGCAGGGATGATTGGCAATAATTGTTATTATAGTTTTTATAAAAGTATTTGTAAATTTGTTTATTTGTTTATTTGAACAAATGTTACTTTAAATTAAGTGGAAATGAAATTTATTGTAGTATGCTTTGTTTTTGTATTGTTGTTAGTAAGTTTGAAGGTGGCTGCAATGAATTAATTGGTGGTGGTGTGATATTGTATTGGAAATTTTGTGTTGATAATTTAACCATAATTCAAGTGGAGATGAAATCTATTGTTGCAAGGAATATGACTAAAGAGATTGTTACGTGTGTTATATTGTTATATAATTTACTTTTTGTGAGAGTATGTAAGGTAGAGGTGAGAGGCAGTAATTGTCACTACTGTTGATCATGTTTGAAATAGTGAAGTAGTTATAGGTAGGTGTATGTAAGAATATATTTTTGTAAGTGTAATGCTATTTTGGTCACATTATTATAAGTAAAAATGAAATTTAATGGGGGATGTATTAGTTTTAGTAGTAATATGATGTTGATATTGTTTAAGATTTATGGATATGTTGTGTTGGCGTGTATAAATTAGAAAGAATTATATGGTTCAATATAGCAGATGAATTTACAAAAAGTTATCTTGAAAGCAATGGTAGGAAAGCAGAGAAGGCAGAGAACATCCATGCTGACTAGAGTAGATGAGGAGTTTCATGAGTGATGCAAGGTGAAACTAAAGGTGGTTAATATAAGAATAGAAAAGACTTAAAAAGAAAACTTAAGTATGCACAACGAATTTGTTTGGTCAATGTGATGTACTGAGAAATACTTGTAATGGTTTATGTGTGTGTGTGTGTATTAAGCATAAAAATCCAATAAATATATTTAAAAAAAAACAGCAGCCAGAACTTTATTCGCAACAACATGGAGGACACCGAAGATCCCAACGCTGTATGAGTTGATAATGAAGATTATGGAATGTGCTGAAATGGACAGATTGACAAATATATGAAAAGGAAACATGGAAGAAGAATATATGGGACCGCGGAGGGCGTTTTATGACTGGCTAAAACTTAAGTACTGAGAAAATAAGATTAAATGAAGAATAATAAGAATGATGGATATAGGAGTTGTGAAGCTCTAATGAGAAGATTTTCATGCAGAATGTTAAACTGTGTGTGTGTGTATATCTTTCCTTTCCCCTTCTTTCCCCTTTCCCTTTCTCTGTGCATAAACTAATAAAATTCTTTTAAAACATACACTCCTGAAAAAATGATCTTTTTTTTAATACCATACTTTTTATTAGGTATAAGAATAAATGAACAATTGGTGGATACAAGAAAGGGGACCCGCGGAAATCGCGGGGGGGAGAGAAGCGGGGGAGCTCCATGCAGAGCAGGTGGAGGAGGCCTCACTGTTCCCCCCCTCCAGGCCGTTACTGTTACTGTATTCTATTTTAATTTTCTACTTACTAATTAACTCCAATCACCACATTTGATTTTCTACTTAATAATGTCTACTTAACAATTAGGACCAATCACCACAGTTATAAATTTCATTAACCTCCACTGATCCCTAATCAACTATTTGATTTTCTACGTAATAATTTCTACTTAACAATTAGGACCACTCACCACAGTTATAAATTTCAGTAACCTCCACTGATCCCTAATCAACTATTTCGTTCACCTCCTCTGCATCAGTTCAGTAACTATAACTAATAATCATATGGTACCACAGTAAGATTTACTCAGTTTAACCCTAGATTCTTTTCCTCCCAGCCCTGTTATTCATTCAGTCCTCATTCATCACATCCTCACATCATACCCTTCTCTCACCACCCAGTCACCAATCAGCCCACACCACATTCAGCCACACACCAGATTCACTACTTTCACCTCTCACACGTCTTTAATTATATCCCCTTCTCAATCTGACATTTCAACCAAAGTACACTCTTAACTTTGCTTGTTCTACTTATAAGACACTCTATACAAATCCCCTCTACTCATTTTGGCTTTTCTTAGCTTTCCCCCTCTTTCGTCTTGTTTCTTTCCTCAGTCCTCTTCTGTATTGCTGTACAATGTCTGTATTGCTGTTTGCTTGTATTGAGAGAAACCTGCTTCTCCTTCTCTTCTAGGCTCTACCAATCGCTTATCGATCCCGATCAGTAAAGAGTCTACTTCCGTTTACTTAAGTCCACTGAGTCCACTGTATAAATCAAAGACAAAATTATAGCGTTTCTCCTTAATATTTTGCCCTTCGATGCTGTCTCTCTTTTAAGTTCCGAGCTCCGAGCTCTTTTCCAAGCCGGCTTTGAGGTCAGTGCTCTGCCTTCCTCCGGAATTTCCCTTCGCTCGGTGCTCGATTACTCAAGCTTGGCAAAGTCTCACACCATGCTCTGGACTCTCTCTGGGAGCCCTCGAAGAGATTTGGGCACCCCCAAAATCCCTCAAAGACGGTCAGGAATTCATAGAAGGTATGGAGCGAACTCAGTAACCTCCGCTTTTCTGCATTCTTATTGGCTTGGGAGGGAGGAGGTGCTCGTTCGTCGCTGTTTCCCCCCACACACCCGGAGTTGCCGCTCGCTGGTCTACCCTCGCTGCTCTGGCCCCCCTCCTTGCTAAACTTCTAAACGGTGGCAGCATTCGCAGAGCGTTCCGTGCGCATGCGCATGCGCACGGAATGCTCTGGCACTTTCGGGGGGATTTAAACATCCCCCTGAATTTGTTTTTAAGTTTTAGCATTTTTGTGCACATGTGGGGACTGGCCCACGTGTGCACAAACCTCCCCCGCCCCCCCCCCAGCTGCCCCCGGAGCGCTGATTTAGTGATCCGCACTCCGGGGGCAACTTGGCTATTAGATATATAGATTTGAACACATTGTGTAACTGTCATGAATAGGTGTACAAACATCTTTGTGAACCTTAAACACACTGTTTAGATAATAACTCATTGTACTAAGCAATTTGTTTGTCGCATATATAAACTTACAAAGGAGATACAGAGCATAGATTTTCAAATAAAACATATATCCTTACATTAATATGAAGGTGTTTGAGCTATAACTTTAACTGAGTGTCTATAAGTAGGATGGTAGGACCCTTTTGACCACAATTCTAGAGCGTCAATTTCTTTGAGAGTGTCTTCAAAAAAAAAAAAATCTTTAAAGTGGTAACTGGCAGTCTGATCAGATGATCCAGTGCTCTTTTTGTAGCAGGAACTCCTTTGCATATTAGGCCACACACCCCTAATGTAGCAAATCCTCCAAGAGCTTACAGAGCTCTTCTTATAGGGGGGGTCTACTGTAAGCTCTTGGAGGATTGGCTACATTAGGGTGTGTGTCGCTTAATATGCAAATGAGTACCCCCCCAAATGGAAGTCCTGTTGATGCCAACAGAAGTTACTCCCCGCTAAACGTGCATTCGATTCGATTTTAATCCTCCTTAATCATGATGAATGCTTCCTGTCATTACAGAAGGAGGCCTATCAGGTAATTTGCTTCTCCTTGAGAGACAAGACTTTACTGGAGGGTCCTTGCTGGCTGTTCATTTTGTGCTGTCATTCCCTGCCTGCCATTGGCTTTCAAAGAGCTGTTGGAGTCAGCGGACCAAAACCATTTCTTTCTTCTCCAGTGTGAGGGCCCTTTATAAGGTACATTATTTCATAACACTTGCCACGTCTGAAGAAGTGTGCACACACACAAAAGCTCATACCTTGAACAAAACGTTGTTGGTCCTAAAGGTGCCCCTACACTGCCTTGGGAGGGGGTGGATCCTCCTTCGCTGGACGTTTTCAAGCGAAGCCTGGACGGCCATATTTCGGGTATGTTGTAGGACCATCTTTCGGCTGTGCTCCCGCAGAGTGTGTGTGGGGGGGTTGGACTAGATGACCTGCAAGCTCCCTTCCAACTCTAGCTTTCTATGACTCAAACTTTGTTCTGCCATGTCAGGCCAACACAGCCACCCACCTGAATCCACCCAAAGACACTTAGCAATATTTATTCAATATTACTCCATGTAGGAGACCAAAGCAAGCAGCATGCTGACATTTCTCCATAAGAAAGAACCCAGAACTCTGACCCATCGTATGCTTTCAAAATGTTCACCAAGGACTGACTTACCCCTGCCTTTTGAAAAAGGGCGGCTCCCTGAAGGTTTGTAAGTGGAGGTTCATCATTACTGCAGTGACAAGTCCAGCGATGAGGTGGTCTCCTGGTCGGAAGTAATTAAATGGTTCTATTTCATCCGTCGCCGCAGACGGTGGGCATTTGGCACTCCACACCTTGTAGGCTGTACGAAGCAGCAGTAGAAGCACCTGCAGGATCATTTCTCTGTCCGCTCGCACCTTTCCCCTCCCCAGAGGCTACTCTCAAGCTGAGGGAACCAGCTGCAGGGTGTGCTGGGAAGATTAAGGCTGCAGTCACTGGAGCAGCCGCATCTCAACTCAATCAGATCGAAAGGTAATGATATCCGACTTCATATTGTCAGAGTCCCACCCCCCACACAGCTCATCCCCTGAACTTGGTAGAGAAAGAGGCTTTTATGCATCAAAGTTTACAGACTGGTTGCAAGATATTACATCAACTCACGCCTGCGTCCAGTGTTGATGTTTCCAAGCCAAACTTCGGAGAGATCCCCCGAGGTTTGGAAGACGAAGAATAAATCACTATGATTTTGGTAATTATAAGGTTAAGAATCTGCGACATGCTGGCCTCTCTCTTTGGATTTGCACGCAGGTGCAGAGATGGAGAAAATTTGATTGCAGGAACTCACCAACGTGAAACCATAAGGTGACTTCAGTAATGGAAGGGACATGAGAGTTTGGCCTAAGTCTCACTGAAGAACAACTTTTGTTTTTTTTCTTCAAAAACACTTTATTAGGATATAATAAAAGATCAAACTCATGACCAATTTCAATTTGTCATACATCCTTTTCTCCTATCTCCCACCCCTTTTCGGCTTCCCACAGTGCTCCAACCTCCTGCCCATGTCTTAAATTCTCTCCATATCTCCTTACATATCTATCATAATCTACAGGTAACATATCTTTCCACTATTATTCTTATACATTAATCTTTTTTCTATTGTCATTCATCTTCAATAATTATCAAAGCAAATTAAATTGTTCTTTACATCCCAATATTTCTCTAAATATTCTTTAAAGTCTTTCCAGTCTTCAAAAAATTCTTCCGCCTCCAGATTCTTAAGCTTCCTTGTCATTTTATCCATTTCAACCATAAAAAGTAGTTTCTTTATCCACTCTTCCATTTCAGGGATTCTGTCCTGTTTCCAACATTGAGCATGTCATTCTGGCAGTTGTAATCATATACCATATCAAAGTCCTTTTCGCCATGTTGACTTCTTCCATTTTAAGTCCTAAAAGTAATATTCTGGTTCTTTCTTAAACTTACACTTCACAATTTTATCCATTTCCGCATGAACCTCATTCCATTTTTTTTTTGCTCTCTCACATGTCCACCACATATGATAAAACGAGCCCTCTGTTTTTTTACATTTCCAACATTTGTTTGACATATTACTATTTATATTTGCAATCTTTTTTGGTGTCATATACCATCTATACATCATTTTATAACAATTTTCTTTTAAATTATTACATGTTGATATTTTCATTGCATTTTTCCATAAAAATTCCCAAGATGACATCTTTATTTCTTTGTTCATATTAACTGCCCATTTTATCATCTGTTCCTTAACTGTTTCATCTTCTGTATACCATTGTAACAATATCTTATACATTTTAGGTATCAACTTTTTACCTCCTTCAAACCATACATTTTCAATATCATAATATTTTTTCCTAAACCCAAAAGCTTTTTTATCCATTTTAAACAAATCATAAATCTGTCTATATTGTAACCAACCATAATTAAAGTCCAAATCTTCTACTGCTTTCATTTCAAACGTCTTTCCCACCATTTTCAAAATGTCCCTATATTGTAACCAGTCTTCTCCTCTATACATCGAGAAAGGTTTTATTACCTCTGCCGGTACTATCCAAAGTGGTCTCTCCTTTGGGGAAAACAATGTCTTAAATTAAGCAGAATATAAGTCTGTGGAAGCTTAGGTGAACAGATAAGGTAGACAAAAAGATATATGTGATGGGATAGATTAATGAATTGGAATGAACTTGAATGTATTTAATTTTTGTATATGGCTTGTTGTAGGTTTGTTAATCTATGTCTTGAGCCCATTATGATGAATTATTTAATGTAAACAGTGGTTGGGTAATAGTAGGATATTTATAGGGACTGTTTATAAATTAATAATTAAAAATGAATTATTGAAGGGGGAAACAATTTGGTTAATTAAATGTGTAAAGTTTAAGTAATGGATAAAAGTTAAGGGTTAATGTTTATTTAAATGTGTTTTATTTAATGATTTATAGTTGTATTAGAAATTTCGGCTGGAAAATCATGTTTAAGATTGATAAGATAGCTTATTACATAGACGGTTGAAGTAAGTTAACTTGGGGACAAATAAAGGTGGGTAAGAAGGGATGAATATAAGGTGGTTGGTGTTGCCATTAAGAAAAGTACATATAAAATAGGAGAGCAATCCTAGTAGTTAAATTTGTGAGAAATCCTTAGAGGAAAGGTTTAATTAATATATTGGGGATAAAGAGTTATTGAAAAATTAATAGATTAAAAAAAAGGAGTAATAACTAATGGGAAATAAGTAATTATGATGCTAAACCCTGTCTTCATACTAGAAATAAGAACTAATAGACTACCTAAGGAGGAGGAATGTTAGTATGCTGTAAAGAGAAATAGAATAAGAGACTATGTATGTGTTGTATTGCCAATAGGAGTTTGAAGGTTGATTAAAGCAGCATATTAATCCCAAGAGAAAGTTAAAATGTGTTTTTTGACTCAACGCAGATTGGTTATTAAGGTTGAGAATAAGAATAAGATACTTATTAATGTCATATGGGAAGTGTGATTCAGGCTCTGTGTTGTTAAAAAGGAAAAAGGATTTTTTGTTTTGGATTTGTATGTAGTCTTGTTGGTTGGAGATATATGTATGACTCAGGTTTATATGATAAAACCATAATAAATATTATATATATATAAAAAAAACAACAAAGTGGTCTCTCCTTTGAAAAGAACCTTCTGTACTTAGTCCATGTATCAAATAATGTTCTTCTGATATAATGGTGCTTAAAGAAACTATCCATTTTCGTTTTCCCATACCATAAATATGCGTGCCAACCAAACTTATAGTCATGTTCTTCTAACGCCAACAGTTTTCTATTGTCCAACATAATCCATTGTTGCAACCAAGTTAAACAAACAGCATTGTGATAAAGTCTAAAATTTGGTAATTGAAATCCACCTCTTTCTTTTGCATCACATAAAATCTTCATCTTAATCCTTGGTTTTTCCCCGGCCCACACAAACTTTGAAATTTCTTTCTGCCAAGAGTTTAATATCTTTACATCTCTCACTATTGGAATTGTCTGAAATAAAAACATCAAACGCGGTAAAATGTTCATTTTTACCACCGACATTCTCCCCCAAAGTGACAAATTGAGTGTGTTCCATTTTTTTATATCCTGCTGCATTTGGGACCAAAGTTTATCATAGTTATTCTTAAAAAGGTCTATGTTCTTCATTCTCAAATCTATATTGCTCACTGGGATGTCACATTCCTTCTCAAAGTGATAGGAGCGTTTCTTTCCCATATCAAATCCTAATCCCAATATTTGCTTTCCAAATGAAAACTTTTGTGGACCTTTGCAGGCCTTTGCAAGTGATTGCTGCGCTACGGTTTCATCGTTCCAGTGCCAATTATTTGCTGCACCTGGTTGCTGCACCCGGTTCTCAACTACTACTTTAAAGGAGAACTTCTTTATTCAATAATGTCATAAATAATGTCATAAAGAAATAAAATTGTCATCCAGAGATTCTGTTGTGATAGACGGTGTTAAGAATCATGAAAAATCCAGCTACAGTAGCAAGCAGTAGCAAGCAGCAAGCTTTAGAAGCTCCCGGACGCCGACATACTATTAGCTTCTCACTTGTTAAACAATGTAGATAAGGAAGTAAACTTATCTGTACTTGGAAAACAAAACAGCCCAGACTTCTTTTGCAGTTCAGTTGACTCAATTCTAGTATTTTAGCAGACCTTGAGAGAAAGTTCCTCCAGAAACCCAAAGGAAGGGTTGTGTTCTCTCCAGAAGAGAGCTGTGTTTCTCCGGGAAAATCGGCTGCTGCATACAATCACAGCACAACAGAGATGGAAGGAAAAGGAATGCTGTTGACCTGTTTCCAAGTCCTCAAATCTATATTTAAATATTTAGTCTTTTTGACAACTTCACATTGTGTCAACCTCTGCAGCCCCTCCTGTTTCCCACCAGTCATATTTTTACACATCACCTTGGACGTATTTTTATTAACATAACAACCTGCTAAGTCTCCAAACTGCTTTATTTTCTCCATAAGCAACGGTAAATTCCGTATAGGATCTTCCACCATAAACATTACATCATCTGCAAAGGCTCCATACTTATAAGAAAATCCTTTGTTGGTTAAGCCCACAATTTCTTTGTCTTCCCTAATCTGTCCCAGCAGTACTTCTAGTATCCATATGAATAATAACGGGGACAGAGGACATCCTTGCCTCGTCCCCTTTTGAACATTAAAGTGATCTGTCATCTCTGTATTAATTACCAATGCTGCTTTTTGCTCCGAATAGATTGCTTCAATTATATTTCAAAATGGTTTTCCAATATCACTTTTTTCCATCACACCATACATAAAGGGACCTCGTTTGTTGTTTCTTGCAGACTTAACGGTGGCCCTGGGGGGCTTTTGAGGCAAGAGGTGTTCAGAGGCGCAAGGATCAGCTGCTGTTCTGAGCTGGGGTGGTGGTGGGGGGAGGAAGGCGCGCAGGGGGTCCTCAGCCCTGCTGCAACTCGCGAGGAGTTGCCCGCCCCTGGCAGGGCCGCTGGGTTGTAAGCGTCGGGGAAGGACCCGTGTTTGTGTTGTGGGGGTGGGGGGTTGGCCTGCGCCCCGGGCACCCTGTTGGAGAGGCCGGGTGGCCCTTGGTGGGTGGGTTGGAGGAGAAGGGGACCCAGTCGGCGGGCGCTGTTGCACCGGTCCTGCAACCCCACCGGGCTTCAATGGCAAGAAAGACAGGTGCAACAGTGGAGAGAGCAGGGAAAAGGAGACAGCAAACGCCTTGTATCCAAGCCAAGCGTTCAAGCGCTTGCAAGAGGCTAGCTTGTCGCCTTTCCCTCCCTCCCTCCCTCCCTGTGTCCTCTATCAGACACTTGCTCAGGCAGGCATACAGACATACCCCCCCTTGACCACAACTGTCCTCCTCCAGCTGGTCAGGCGGGTGGGCAGTAGGTGGAGGATGCCGGGCTGTAATGGATCACATCACTATAACGATGGTAGCTGTTGTCACAACAATTCTATCGCTTTCTACTTTGACACGCCTCACTCTAGTATCACCAGGGTGCGTGGTACTGATGTTATCCTTACCAGAGGGGTAAGATATCTGCTCCGACATGATTTGTGTAAACCCCCACCCCCTGTTTTCTCAATAGCTATGTTATGGGGAAAATTGGCAGAATATACTCTTCAGACTGAAAGACTGCTGGAGCAGTCTCTCTGCGCCCTGGAAACTAGTACTTCTATGTCCCAGTTCCCACTTTTTCCTTTGAAATGATTACATACTACCACTGACAAAAGTTTTCAATTTGATGTTACCCATGTTGTCTCCTATCCAACATAGGGAACTCGGGATTGAGTGTGGCAAGTGATGGTGACATTGATGAGCAGATTGATGGACGTGAGCAGGAAGAGATGTCTTCACATAACACAGGTGTGTGCGTAGCAGTTAAATGTTTTGTAATTTCAGCACAACTGGTTGATTGGATTTTTGTTTACTTTGTGGATGCGTGCAATTAGGTGGTGTACTCCTTCACTTTATAACACTGTCTTTATGGAGTTTTGCCACATTATATCCTCATATATCTTAAACTTCCAATATATTCTAGAGTCCTTTAAAATGAAGTCATTCCCCCACATTCTCACACATTATTAACCCCCTGATGTTGGGTGTGTTATGTTTTCATAACGTCTCCTCTTAATGACAGACTGCAATGTGTGCCTAATAAACGCTTCCTAAAAGGGGAAAACAACCTCTGGGTTATCATAACATATTTATTAGATAAATAGCACCTACATATTACAAATTTTATTCTGATATAATGCTGCTAAAAATTGGATAACATGTGTTCTCTGTCTTTTTTTAATCATAAATCTTACAGATGGAGTCACTGACCATGACAGGTCATCAGGCGGTGAACAGGCACGCAAGGAAGAAAAGCGTGCGAATGAGGCACAACGTGTAAGGCGCGTGGCACTGCTTAATGACGTGGCGATGAAGATGATTGAGCAGGGCACCTCCGAACACAAGGAAACCATGCAGTTTTTTTGGTGACTGGAAGGACTTGGAGGAACGCAAATTCCAGCCAATGCTTCATGAAAGCCAACTCGATAGGCGTTTGCTCCAGGACACTATGCAGCGTAATGCGGATGTCTTAACCATGGCGGTCGATAGTATAAGACATCTTGCAGAGGTGATATCAGGTACGCAGTCAAGTGCTGGGGCAAAAGCTCATCCCTGTACTTGTTCCCCATCTAATCACCCTAGGACACCTGCATCCAAGGGTTGGTGTGCCGCGAAGCGAATGCCACACAACACTGACTCCGAGGCTGTTCCTGAGGTCCTTGTGCAGGACACACCCGAGGAAAGTCAGAGCCTCCTCTCCAATGAACCCAAGAGTGCTGAGAGCAGTGGCCCTGGTGGGCGGGGGAAAAAAGGGCATGCGTAGGCAGGGAGCGTGTGTTCTTTGAGCCGTAATATATTGCCGTGATGTCACGTGTCTCACTGCACTCACACGCTTGAGTATAGGGCAGATTTGCAATCCCATGTGGCTATTTTTCGTTAATGTTATTTTTCAGTTACTCACTCCTGTACTTTGTTTGGAAATGCTTACCTTTTCTGTATCTATGTTATCACCATCTACCTCGATGTTTGGTGTGACTCTCTGGTGTCAGCTCATTGTGTCAAATGGGACTCAAGGTGCAATATCCTTGCTTTGTTTCATTGACACCTGACAGTTATAACCGTAAGTATGAAGACACTGTCTTTCTGTCTTGACTGCTGTGATGTTGAAATAAACGGGCAAGCGTAGCAGTAAACAAGTAATGAATTTATCCATGTTGAGAACTTCAAAATAAATAGACTGTGAATCTTTTAGTGAAAAATATATTTATTTTAACAAAGTAAGTTAATTGACACCTTAAGTACTACCCTCACCCACCCTCTGCTGTATTTTATTCTCCCTAACTTCCCTCAACTCCCTGTCCATGCGTCTCAGCCTCCTCTCAAACGCATCCATCCGCCTGGAAAACGTGGCAGCTGCATGCAACCATTGAAGATTGGATGGTTAGTGCAATGGTGGCATGCATTTGTTCAACACAGTAGTACACGTCATATCCATGCTCATTTACTCACATGTCGTCCTGCACAGTTTCCCCAAGCTTCTGAATGCAGGTAAGAATGTTTTCTCCAGCTGCACCCGCTGTTAGTCCTGATGCTTGTCTGCCTGAGGGTCCTAAAGAGTGGATTTAATGGAGGACGGGATATTATTTTTGAGCAGTGTCCACAGTGCGACGCTGCTCCCCCCTGAGCCTGCTCACGGTTCTTGGCCACCGCATCGCACATCTTCCACGTAGCCCAGAAGAGAAGGCTACATAGTGAACCCATGTATGCAGTGGCCAGCAAACATGTTCACAACTGTAATGCCAGTGGCGCCCAAAAGAAAACCAGCGTTCAAACGGTCTCGCAGACATCACATTCCCAAAACATTTTACAGCATCACACAGGTACCTGGCTGAACATCTTCTGGAACTGGTGTCCCCCCCGATCTTTCTACTTCGTGTTCCACAGGGCGGTTGTCTTCTCCCTGGTCCAGTGGCACTGTTGGCGTTAGTGGCCCTTGTCCTTCCCTCTCGGCCACATTGTCATCTGAGGAACAGCAGGAGCAGTTAGGTGTACATGCAGTGAGGGTGGCATAACAGCAGGTTATAACGGGCATTTAATTGTAGCAATGTTCAGGAGACATTGTGGCCTGTAATAACTGTCGGATTCATTCTGCAGTACCTGAGACTGGCATTGAAGGTCCTGGTGGGCTGATGGCATGCACCACCACCTCCCCCGCTTCCACTCCAACTGGTGGGTCTGGCTTATCAGCGGCTGCCTGTGGCACTTCACGTGGTACCCTCTGCCTAGGACGTGCGTCTTCTGCAGTAAAGGAAGTAGTGACACATCTGGAAGCATTCTCCTCATTCCCTTGCTGTCATGCACATGGAGAGCATTGCTATTGCTGCCCATTCAGAAAATTTACCTCCTATAAACTGTAATTTCATTGATCGTGAATACATGCCAAGCAGAAGCTGAGAAATGATTTCAGTGCATGAAAATGCACCTATGGTGCTGGGTGCGTTGTTTACGGTCCACATGCACACTGATAATGGTGACTTAAGACTTGCATCCCCAATGCAACTCAAAGCAATGCTTACTGTACAATAAAGTATCCTCACATGTGGGTTGTCTGGTTTCTTGTAAATCACAGCGAGTGGGCGGTAATGCATGAATGATTACATTATGAATTTGATCATATGAAACAAAATGGAAGTCCGGGGTGGGCCAATGTTGGTGGGCTTTCCCCTGAGTGGTTGGGGGAGGGGACATCTTCCTTATTTCATGCCATTGTGCATGTGGATGTATTTGATGACATGTGAGTTGACCCAAACCTCTGTGGTCACAAATAAGGGTTGCCATGTGTTGAGCAGCTGGATTGTCTTAATCAACAATCAGTTATGTGGGCGGGGGTGGTGGTGTGGGTGTAGCTAAAGATTCACTAGTATGCAATTTGGTCTTTTAAAAAAAGGGGGATATTCTATAACCACAGCAATCCTTACCCAAAGGCACCAGTGTAAGCTCTGTCCACTCCCTTATAAACCTCTATATCCATCCTTCTGACAAATTGCTGCCTGGAATGAAGACCTGATGCCAGTTTGTAATGTCTCCCCCTCCCCCCCCCCGCACACCACTCACTCTCACCAGCATGATGACGATCCTCCCATTGCGGTCGTCCTGCCGCCTCCCAAAGCTCTACCATCTTATCATGGTAGGCAGTCCACCCGCTTAGCCTGGGAATGCCCTCCCATGCCTCCAGGCTAGTCATAAAGTCGCACCGTAGTCTTTTAAATTTCGATCTGCACTGATCCGCGGTGTGACAGAAACCTCTCCTTGTCATGCGTCTGGAGATGGCCTCATAATATGGCCTGTTCTCTAAATGTGTGCTCGCCATCAAATCTTCAACATGCCCAGAATGGGCAACGAGATCCAGGAGGAGTTCAACTTCGTCCTGGCAGCCCATTTCGGGTTTAGAACGTTATAACGTGGTTGTAAGATAGCGAAAGTAAAGTTTAAATGTAATGGACCAATGGGGGCAACTCCGTGAACTAAATGATAGTTAAGTTATTAACCCCTTAACCCCCAACCTTCAGAAACCAACGCAACCCACGCTTTATTTAACATTGTCCAAGTAACTGCTTCATTGAAAGAGGAAGACAACAGTATCGCAAATGCAACATTTTATTTCATCCGTACAGTACTTTTACAAACCAGGAATGACTTTAGGGAGCCTGAATGTAAACAGTGCTATGCCGCCCTTTAAACATCAATTTCGCTCTGTTACATCGACATATTGAACATTTAAAGAGCCACCATAGTTTGCGCAAGCGCAAAGCGAAGTATACGACAGAAGCCAGTCCACTAGCGCCTGCGGTTTGCGTACATAAATTCTACAACAGCACGTCACACTCGTGTCCCTTCAGCCTTTTTCCGTTTGTTAACCTGTCTGTAGTCCGTTTCCTCCTCCAATGGACAGAGGATTGTGTGCTGCTCTGGCAAATCAAGGTTAATTTCATGCCCCTTGTCTTCACAAATGTTGTGAAGGATCACACAGGCAGTAACAACAGAGTTTACATTCTGGACGTGAAGGGTAAGCCTGGTGGACAGTGTACACCAACGAGCCTTCAGTCTCCCAAATGCCCTCTCGACTACATTCCCTGCCTTGCTTTGTGTTTTGTTAAACATTTTCTCCACAGCGTCCCTGGGTGTTCTGAATGGCGTCATCAACCATGGCCTCAGCGGATAGGCTCCATCACCAAGGATTAAGGCTGGAACGGAAACTCCATCCAGACGCACAGTAGGGTTCCCTGGCACAAAGAGCCCGGCATCCATCAAAGAACAGATATTACTACTTGCAAACGCAAAGGCATCATTAGTCCGACCTGTAAATCCCACCTCCGCATCAATAAAGTGTCCCAAATTATCAACAGTCCCCTGCAAGAGAACAGAGCAGTACTGTTTCCGGTTCCCACACTCATTGATCTTCCCTCCTGGTGCGCGAATTGGGATATGACTGCCATCTATTGCGCCAATGCAATGTGGAATACCCAGCTGGCCAAATCCGTCCATAATCTGCAAAGCAATAGCAGCACCATTAAGTAAATGGCATGTGGTGCCCTATAAATTTTGCGAAATAACGAAACATTGCTGTAGTGATGGATTAAAAAACCAACAACTTACCTTCCCGATTTCTGATCCTAGGCAAACGACACTTGAGAACAGGGTGGACTCTATAGCACGACACACCTCCGGTAGAATTCCAGCCATCGTTGAAACACCCATTCCAAATTGCTCTCCCACTTCTCTGTATGTGTTGGTGTTTGCCAAGTACCATATTGCAGCAGCCACACGCTTCATGGGGGGAACAGGCGACCTCATGTTTGTAGTTTTGCGCTCCAGCGCGGGAGTCAAAACCGACACCATTTCCATGAATGTTCCACGGGTCATTCGGAAGTGCATCAACCACTGCTCATCACTCCACACACCAAGCACGAATGTTTCCCACCAGTCCTTGCTTTTTGGAAATACCCAATAGCGTTTTTTAAAACGCAATCCGGCAAGCATATGCCACCGATGTCTCCGGCGGCGGGAGGAACGAACGTGCGCACTCAGTGCATGCTTTGTCATCAAGGGTGTTGAAGAGCAGGGACCGCTGAAAAGGCAACTTCGTCTCCTGGATCGCCTGATAAAAACTGCCAAGCAATTCATAGTAGAATACACACACATCAATATCACCTCAAGCAATGAGCAGACAGCAGCGAGCGCTTTCTCCCGACGGTCATCCATCTTGGGGGAAAGTCTCAGGGCTGAGATGTTCAAAATGGAGAATCCCCAGACCGTTTTTTAAAACTCCTGGCTCAAAGGACAAAGACCACCAATCAGAATGCTGAAGATGTGCCACATGATGCCTCCTCACCACCATTGTTCTGTAATAACGATGTAACATCACTGAGCACGCGTCAAAAAAAAAAAGGAGGGGTGGAGGGAGGATAGGAGGGGTTTGGAACCGAGGGGCGGTGGTGGGAGGAGGTGGGAGGAGGTGGATTGCAGGAAGCCACTCCCCAAGGCTTCAATGCGAAAATGAAAGACCCGCGGCACACACGGGGCAGACAGGCTTGAATTCCTTTCAGTGTGAAATTGAAAAAAATGCTCCGGGACAGAAAATTCCGGCGGAAACCAGGCGCAAGTGCCTCGTGAGAAATCACCCTTGGATCATGCTTACCAAGGTACCAGTCAAAGCAGGCAGGCTTTGCTGAGCTGGGAATATTTCTAGCCGGTTTAATTCCCAAGGGTTTGTGTCAGCTATGCTAGCATAACTGGGGGGGGGATGGGTTTCGCTTCTGCTCTAATTGCCTTGCATTCTTTCTCTCTCCACTTCCTTGTATTCTAGCAGAAACCGCTTATCTCTAACCTTGAAGTCGAGCTGGTGAAGAAGTACTATGAGTTCATGAGAACTTTCCTTGCTGTTTCCATGCCAGCTTGCTACCATTAGATGGCTCATTATTGCGCGCGAAGGGGCCTAATTGGTCAGGGAAGGGGGGGGGGACATATGAATGCCCTATATCTTATTATGCGCATGTCCACTCTGTCATTCTGAACAGTGTTCCTGTCAATGCATCCATGACTTATCAATAAAGTAAAATCTTCTTTCAGAAGCGTGTACTCAATTGTCTAAGTTGTGGGTTCTGATAGTTTGCTGCTTCCATGGAGGTTTGCGAGAGGCAAGTGATTTTTAATATGGAGAAAAGTTTCTTCAAGGCCTGCAGTAGAGCCTCTGGAGAGCGGGCTACCAGACAGACACACCTCTGGCTCTTGGCCTGGTGGTGGCAGCAGAGAGTCAGCCCCAGATGTGCTGGGGAAAGCTGGGACCAAGCTCATCTCCAGACTACAGAGATCACCCCCCCTGGAGAAACCGGATGGATGCATTTTTGGGGGGTGGACTCTATGACACTGCACATCACTGCAGTCTCTATGCTCCCCAGGCTCCATCTCCAAATCTCCAGGACTTTCCCAACCTGGATCTGGCACCCCTCCGCCAGTGGCCAAGGCGGACCTGTCAAAACCCCACGTGGCTGGCATGTCGTTGTTTTGTGAAGCAGGGAAGAGGTTACAGGAACACACACTGGTCAGTGCAATCCTAAAACCACTTTCCTGGGAGGACTGCCGGTGGAACCGGAGGGTTATAATGGAGAGACCTGCTTCGGGAGTGCTTGGCGTGAGCTATTTCAGTCGGCCTTCGTTTTCTGGCTTCTGCTCCACCGCCCTATTTTCTCAGACCGCGGAACAGCCTGGGATAAAAGGTAAAGGTTCCGTTGCTCGAAAGCCAGTGGAATCCGACGCTAGGGTTGCGGTGCTCATCTCCGTTTCCAAGCCGAAGAGCCAGCGCTGTCCGGAGACGTTTCCGTGGTCATGTGGCCGGCATGACTAAACACCAAGGCGCAGAGAAGGCTGTGACCTTCCCACCAAGAAGTGATCCCTATTTATCTACTTGCAATTTCTTGCTTTCGAACTGCTAGGTTGGCAGGAGCTGGAACTAGAGACGGGAGCTCACACTCGAGTCTCGGACCTTCCACAGCCTGCAGTTCACCGTCTTAACCACTTGAGCCACAGCAGCTTCGTTTTCTGGTTTCTGCTCCACCGCGGAACAGCCTGGGATACACCCCCCCCCCACACACATCCCACGCAGAGTTACTCCCGAGCAGCCCCACTGAGCTGCTGAGGGCGTCGCTGAGGGCAGCCTGGCTGTTGCTCCACCCACGTGGAGAGGACGGGAGACCTTTTTCATGCCTCTGCAGCACCGAAAGGGTTAAACCCACAGAACCGTTCGCTTGGGAGGCCGGAAGAGAGAAGCCTCTTTTCGAGCTTGCTGGGGAGGGTTTGCTTTCTGGACAGCGGAAAGAGAAGGGGGGGGGGGGGATCCAAGATACACCAGCAAGGGAAGAAAAAAAGCCGCGCTTTGAAGTAAGTCCCTGGGGAGAAAGGGAAGAAGGTCTTAAACCCTGGAAGGAGAAAGGGGTGCTGGCTGTCGTGTGCTTTTTTTTGGGGGGGGGGTGTTTCAAAGCGCGATTTTCTTACCTAGGTTTGACACTGTTAGCTGCTCTGGTGCCCCTTGGGGGGTGGGTGGGACGGAGAGGCGGGATCGGAATGTTGCAAATAAAGATAAATCAGCCACGTGGTGGTCGCAAGGAGGCCCAGAAAAGGAGTCCCAGGCGTGGTCCTTCATCCCTGCCCGATCTGCTGCCTTGATAGCCTACGCAGTTTAGTCAGTGTGCCCGCCGCCCGCATCGTCCGTCTCCCTGGGGGGGGGGGGTTCAGTGCCTCCTCCCCCTGCATCTGTTCACCCAGGCAGCCCCCCTGCCCCGACCTGGAGGAGATGGACGCCCTTCTACCCCTTCCCCATGTTCTAGCTGCTGGGACAGAGCGTTTGTCTAATATGTTTGGCCTATATGGAGGAGATACCTGCAATAGTTAAGCCCTTACCAGTCATTTTGTCCCCGGGACATAGCCCCTAGGACAGACTGCTCACCTGCAGTCATTGAAGATTGAGGTCGTAACATCTGCAGCAGATTTTGAAAGAGTAGGGTTGCCAAGTCCATCTTCTCCCCCAGTGGGGGACTTTGGGTGGCATTCCTGGAGGGGGAGGGGCATCCCCATGTGATGACGTCACGTTGGGGACATCCCCCCTTGGAGATCAGCTTGCGGGAGGCATGATCTCCACTCGGGTCCGGGGCTTCCCCCACTGGCCAGCTGGCCAGCGGGGGTAGAACCCCCCCAAAAAAGGGGGAGAACCCTGCCAAACCAGGGGGTTTGGCAACCCTATGAAAGAGCCAGGCAGAGATGGTTTACTTTCCTTCAGGATATACCTTTAAAAGCAGGCTGAAAGAGTTGGGTCTGTTTAGCCTGGGAAAGAGAAGGCTTAGAGGGGACATGGTTGCAGTCCAAGTATTTGAAGGGCTGTCATGTAGAAGATGGAGCAGATCTACTCTCTCTTGCTCCGGATTGCAAGACTAGATCTAATGGGTGGAAATGACAAGGGAGTCGTTACCGGCTAAATATCAGGAGAAACTTCCTAACTGTAAGAGTGGTCGAGCAGTGGAACAGTCTGCCTCGGGAGGTGGTGGATGCTCCTTCGCTGGACGTTTTCAAGCGGAGGCTGGACGACCATCTTTCGGGTATGTTGTAGGTATGTAGGGCTATCTTTCAGCTGTGCTCCTGCAGAGTGCAGGGGGTTGGACTAGATGACCGGCAAGGTCCCTTCCAACTCTAACATTCTATGATTCTATGAAAACATTTATCCTGATCCACAAAATGCTTGCGGGGAGGGCAGGATATAAATCAAATCGAATAAAATGTAAAAATAATAAAAGGACGCTCCTTCTGATCTACAAAGTAATCCTTAGGTGTCTCTTGACCACAGTCGGTGATCCAGCTGCATTCTCTTTGGGTTTCTTTCTGCTTTTTTGATATATTTTCCTCTCCCTCTTCATAGCCACGTGAGTGAGGGTATCTTTCCAAGGTCGCATGTTAGCCGGGGGAAGGAGATGGAAGAGCAGGACCCAGATGAACCTGGATTTGGCAAGAGATCAAGGAAAGGCAACCTTCCCACCCAGGGTGGGAGTGGCACTGAATTCTGGGAAAGAGCTCTGCCAGAGACCCTGGATCAGGACACCATGAACTCAGAGGACTATTGTCGACTCTTCCGGCAGTTCTGTTACCACGAGGCCGATGGGCCCCGAGAGGTTTGCAGCCGGCTCCATGGACTTTGCAGCCATTGGCTGGAGCCAGAGAGGAACACCAAGAAGCAGATGCTGGACCTGGTGATCCTGGAGCAGTTCCTGGCCGTCCTGCCCCAGGACATGCAGGGCTGGGTCAGAGGGTGCGGGCCAGAGACCAGTTCCCAGGCGGTGGCCCTGGCCGAAGGTTTCCTCCTGAGCCAGGCAGAGGAGAAGAGGCAGGCAGAGCAGGTGAGGGGTTTTCATTCACTCCGTTCAAGCAATGAACTTATCCTAAGGCATCCTGCCAGATATTTCTCTCTCTCTGTGTGTATGTGAACTGCCATTAAGTTCCAGCTTATAGCGACCTGATGAATCAAAGTCCTCCAAAGTGTTCTGTCATTAACTAAGCCTTGCCTCAGGTCTTGCAGACTGAGGGCCCTGTGGCTTCCTTGACTTGAGTCAATCCTTCCCATGTTTGGTCTTTCCCTTTTCTTGCTGCCTTCGACTTTTCCTAGCGTTATTGTGTTTCCCAGTGACTTTTGACTTCCAGTAATGTGACCAAAGTATGATAGCCCCATTTTAGCTCAGGCCTGATTTGATCGAGAACGCGCTGATTTTTTTTTGGCAGTCTATGGTGTCTGTCAGGGCTCTTTTTGTAGAAAAAGCCCACCGGGAACTCATTAGCATAATAGGCCACACCCAACAGCAGAAACTCATTAGCATAATAGGCCACACCCCTGACAGCACAGCTCATTGGCCTATTAGGCCACACCCCCACGTTACCAGAAGTGTGGTCATCCAGCCACACCCACCTTTTGCTTCTTATTCTGTTCACCTTCTTTGTTGTCAAAACCCAGGGCCTTTTTTTGTAGCAGGAACTCCTTTGCACGTTAGGCCACACACCCCTCATGTAGCCAATCCTAATGAGTTCCTGCTGTTGGGTGTGGCCTGTTATGCTAATGAGTTCCTGCTGGGCGTGGCCAACTCGGGAGCCAGCCAGAACTCCGTTCGTGTGCGTTCCTGCCCAAAAATAGCCCTGTAAAAACTTTCATCCAACACCACATTTCAAAAGAATCAACTGTCTTCCCGTCAGCTTTTTTCTTTGTTCAGTTTTCACACCTACACATCATAATGGGAAGTACTGTGGCACAAATTAACTTGATCTTGGTCACCAGTGACACATCTTTATATTTAAGAATCTTTTCTAGCTCCTTCTTGGCTTCCCAGCTTCAGTTTCCTTCTGATGGCTTGTTTGCAGTCTCCCTTTTGGCTGATGCTGGAGCCAAGGAACAGAAAATCTTGAGCCGTTTCAATTTCTTCATTGTCATCCCTAAAGTCATGTAATTCCCTAGTAGTTATTACTTTTGTCTTCTTGATGTTCAGCTGTAATCCTGCTTTGACACTTTCTGCTTTAACCTACATGAGTAGTTGTTTCAAGTCTTCACTATTTTCTGCCAGTGAAGTGGTGTCAACTGCATATCTCAGATTGTTAATGTTCCTTAAGAACATAAGAGAGAAGGCAGTGTTGGATCAGGCCAATGGCCCGTCCAGTCCAACACTCTGTGTCACACAGTGGCCAAAAATACCAGGGGCCATCAGGAGGTCCAGGAGTGGGGCCAGGACGCTAGAAGCCCCCCCCCAGCACCAAGAATACAGAGCATCCCTTGCCCCAGACCTAGAGTTTCTATCTATACCTTAAGAACATAAGAGAAGCCAATGTTGGGTCAGGCCAATGGCCCATCCAGTCCAACACTCTGTCACACAGTGGCCAAAAATACCAGGTGCCATCAGGAGGTCCATCAGTGGGGCCAGGACACTAGGAGCCCTCACACTGTTGCCCCCCCCCCAAGCACCAAGAATACAGAGCATCACTTGCCCCAGCCTGAGAGTTCCTATCTATACCTTGTGGCGAATAGTCACTGATGGACTTCTGCTCCATATGCTTATCCGATTCCCTCTTAAAGCCGTCCATGCTTGTAGCTGCCACCACCTCCTGTGGCAGTGAATTCCATGTGTTCATCACTCTTTGGATGAAGAAGTACTTCTTTAAAAACTTTGTTGGTCTTAAAGGTGCCACTGGACTCAAGCTATGTTCTGCTGCTTCAGACAAATGAGGCTACCCACCTGAATCTCTCTTGCGTGTCAAAGCAATCAGATGTTGTGGCACACCCATTTCTTTTGAAACCGTCAATAGTTTTTCATGATCCGCACAGTCAAAAGATTTGCTGTAATCTATGAAACACAGGCTGGTTTTCTTCTGAAATCCTCCCGTTATGTTCCAAAAACCAACGTAAATTTGCACTCTTATCTCAAGTGCCTCGTCCTTTTCTGATTCCAGCTCGAACTTGTGGCATTTCTAATTCCATATATGATAACAGTCTTTGTGGTAAGATTTTGAGCTTCCCTTTACTCCCTTGAGAAGTGAATCCAGTGGTCTTATAGT
Source organism: Gekko japonicus (assembly GCF_001447785.1). Classification (NCBI taxonomy): domain Eukaryota; kingdom Metazoa; phylum Chordata; class Lepidosauria; order Squamata; family Gekkonidae; genus Gekko; species Gekko japonicus. The sequence continues at coordinate 226,852 of NW_015169852.1, read as the reverse complement.
TGCTGCAGTCTTTAATGTCTCCTTTTGTTGGAACTGGAGTGTAAATTGAGCATTCCCAGTCTGTGGGCCATTGCTTTGTTTTCCGTATTTGTTAGCAGATTCTGGACAAGATTTTGAGGGACTCCTTTTTTGTGCCTTGGAATAGGTCTGTTGATATCCCACCTCCTCCTGGTGGTCTGTTTCTCCCCATTGCTCTCAGTTCAGGTTTCCCTTCACTTTCTAAAACCATTGCGTCTTCTCCAAAAGATTCTTCTCGAAAGGAATCTGTCACATTTTCATCTCTTTTGTATAATTCCTCAGTGCATTGTTCCCAGTTTGGTGTAGTGGTTAAGTGCACGGGGTTTGATTCCCCACTCCTCCACTTGCACCTGGCTGGATGACCTTTGGTCAGTCACAAGCTCAGGCACAGCTGTCCTTGAAAAAGAGCAGTTTGTGTCAGAGTTCTCTCAGCCCCACCCACCTCACAGGGTGTCTGTTGTGGGGAGGGGAAAGGAAAGGAGTTTGTAAGCCGCTCTGAGACTCCTTCGGGTAGTGAAGGGTGGGGTATAAATCCAATCTCTTCCTCTTCTTCTTTCTTAGGTATTTCTACCTCTCGATATTTCACTAGGCTGGGAAGAAAACCCGACCTGGATTCTTTCCCCTGTGGTTGAAGCAGCTCTGATGGGTCGGTGCAGAAATGAGAAGTCTGGGAATGGGGCAGGATCCGTCTCCTCGGCAAATTCCGTTCCTTCTCTTACCGGTTTGCCTTGTTGTGATTTCAGATGTGGGGACGACCCGTGAAGATGGAAGCAAAGCACTCAGAGGCAGAAGGAGCTCCGTCAGAGGAAAGTCAGAGGGCGCGGGCCCAGGAGGATGTCCGAGATGTCCTGTCAAGTGGTAAGGGTGCATACTGCCCAGGTGAGATTGGGGTACCTAATCAAGTTGTTGGGCAGAAGGTCCAGGACAGGAGAAAAGGGGAATACTTTTGCGGACTACATAGAATGGAGTACTTGAACAGTGTGCCATAGGATGTTGTGATGGTCACTGCGCTTGAAAGGGGAGTAGACAGATTCATGGAGGACAATTCCATTCTTATTTACATTAATTAAAATATGCACATCTCACCTTCCTTTCACTAGATCAGGGATGTCAAACATGCGGCCCGGGTAGCCGGATCAGGCCCCCGGAGGGTTTCTATCAGGCCCACAGTGGAACTGGCTGTCTTCTGCTTCTTCTTCCAGTTCTGCTGTTGCTGCATCATTGTAGGTTTGCAGCTTACAGAGACACACCTGAACAGCAGACTCAGGATTGCAACAGCACAGACATTTTGATGCCATCATTCAGAGCCAGAGGTGTCCCGTTATCAGACACTGTTAAATAAACAAAATATTGCCAAGAGTGCTAATGTTTTAAGCATGTTTTTATTTTAAATTAAAAACACCCTTTGTGTTTGTGTCCTTTATAAAGTTTGCATCTCCGCTACCTGGCATTACGTTCTATGACACACATGGCCCGGCCCAACGAGGTCTCATTTATGTCAGAATCTGGCCCTCATAACAGATGAGTTCGACACCCCTGCACTAGAGGGTCTCAAAAGGGCTCAAAAAAGGAAAGGAAGAGAAATCGTGGTGCAGCTATTAGCCACGGTAAATCAATGGAACCTCCATGTTCACCTGACCTGGGCGGCCCAGGCTAACCCTGTCTCCTCGGCTCTCAGAAGCTGGTTAGTTCTTGGATGGGAGACCACGAAAGAAGTCCAGGGCAGCTATGCAGGGGCAGGCAAGGGCGTACTCCCGCCGAACGTCTCTTGCTTTGGATAACTGTGGGGTCAACATAAGTTAGTTGTGACTTGACGGAACTTTCCATACACACACCCATTCTTCTGGGGCAGCATGCCTTTGGAAACCGGTTGCCGGAGGTCCATAACTTGGGTTCTGTGCCCCTGCTTAAAGGCCTTCCAGGGACACCTGGTGGGCCACAGTCAGAAAGAGGATACTGGACTCAGGACCAGTGTTCCCTCTAAGCTGAGTTAGTGTGAGCCAGCTCACAGTTTTTTAGCCTCCGGCTCACACATTTTTGTCTCAGCTCAGGAAGGGAGGGCTCCAGAGCAAACTGATTTATACAGGAGCCAAATCGCTTGCTCAGAACCTTAATACCAGTAGCTCACGAAGTAGAATTTTTGCTCACAAGACTCCACAGCTTAGAGGGAGCATTGCTCAGGACGCCAGGCCATGGCCTGGCAACCCCCATGAGGTTTGAGGGTGGAGCATGGTGGTGGTGGGGCGTGATGTCATGTCGATGTCTCATCCCACCGAATACCTGGATGTGAAGTCAGAGCATCAGCAGACGCCCTGGAAACCCATTGGTAGTACCCTAAATTTTCCAGAGCCTTGGCTGATGCACTAAAATCACATCTGGGTTTTGGGGCTGGATGTGATGGCGGCGTGTCGTGCGATGTGGTTTCTGGTCCTCATTTTTTCTCCTGCCAGTCTGGACTCCAGGACAGGTGGGAAGGCCCCGCAGGTGAAAGAATGGCATTCCTAGGCTTTTGGTCTGATCCAGCAGGGATGCTGCAACCTTTTTTTTTTTCTTTTCAAAAACTTTTTATTTTGGATATATCAACATATTCAGCATTACATTTCTTATATCTCATATCCATTTCTCTGTACTCCCCCCCCCTTTCGTGGCTTCCCGCAATGCTCCTCCCACCTTATCCCCTTAAATTTCTATATTCTTTTTTCCAATTTTCAACATATTTTCCAGGTAACAATCTCTTACTCTAGTCCGGTGGTAGGCAAACTGCGGCTCTAGAGCCACACGCAGCTCTTTGGCCCCTTGAGTGTGGCTCTTCCGCTGCAGGCGCTGACGGCCTATTCCCTTCATTGTTCTCTATGGTGGGAAAAAGGTAATTTTTTACCACCATAGAGAACAATGGAGGGGATGGGGCAACCTGTTTGGGGGCCTGTAGAATTGGACCCCCTGGTTCAATGTTCCTGAAACATGGCGGGTATCTTGGGGAGAGGCTCCATCAGCTACCCTACGATTCTGGAGCCTCTCCCTCAAACCCCCTCCCCTCCAGCCCCCAGAATACACCCTATGTTTTCGCCATTGACTTCAATGGCCCATAGGATATAATGGGGCCGAACTGCGGGAAGCCCCAGCAGCCCTCAGGCCAGAGCACCTGGAGCAGTCTTGGGAGGCGGATTGGCAAAAAGCGAAACCAAAAGCGCAGGAACTCGAGAGAACTCCAGGAATGGAGCCGGTTCCTCTTCCACAAC
>NW_015169852.1:222564-222734 GCF_001447785.1 Gekko japonicus | reverse complement strand
CAGAGGTGTTGTAATGTAATACTCAGTTTCTCAAACGAGTGTATGCCTGTCTGTTGGTCCACTTAGGAGTCTTGATCCTGGTTGTGTGGTGGGCTAGTTGTGGCAAATGGTAGGGAAGCTCAGTATTTCTGTATACAGTTGTAGGGGCTTTATTGCAGTGTGCTTCCAAA
>NW_015169852.1:211602-222164 GCF_001447785.1 Gekko japonicus | reverse complement strand
TGTGAAAGCCACTGCCACAAGATGTGGGTGGGAAGTTTTTTTGGGGGGAACCCTTAGAGATGAAATATATTGTGAACTTAATCAAGCTTGCGTTCAGGGACACTGAACCTCTTAATATTAAATGCTGTTGAGAGAATGGGGGAGGGCAAACAGCTCTTTGAGCTTCTAGAGGCCTCTGGAAGGCTGCAGTTGGGAACAGAATGCTAGCTACTAGCTAAGAACCTTAAATCTGGTCCAGTGAGGCCATACATATTGATGCTCTTAGTGTGTGCCTAAAATTAAAAACAACAACATACAAACCTGACTTACCCAAACTTTCCAAGGAGATGCAAGGCCATTGTTCACATTAGTGTTTGTCAGTCATTGTCATGATTTAATTTTATGGATACTTTGGACATATAGAGAGGATGAACGAAAAGAGACAAAACAAGTATACAAGATGAGTGTGGATGGGAGAGTTGGAAGGGGTCGACCTCAGCGAACGTACCTCAATCAGACTGAGGACATTTTTAGCAAAGGCCAGTTTAGGAGTACCCTAATTAAGTCAATTGATATTTGGCTCTCTTGACTAATGAGTTTGCCCACCACTGCTCTAGTCATTCAAAGTCTTTATACATTTCTGCCCTTAATAATTGTCAAAACAAAGTAAATGATGTTTTACATCCCAATTTTTTTCTAAATATTCTTTAAAATCTTTCCATTCTTCAAAAAATTCTTGATCTTCTTTGTTATTAAGTTTCTTTGTTAATTTGTCCATTTCAGCCATAGAGAACACTTTCTGTATCCATTCCCATTTTTCTGGTATCCTATCTTGCTTCCACGATTGCGCATAGGTCATTCTAGCTGTAGTAATCAAATACCACAACAATGTCTTTTTTGTTACATTTACTTCTTCCATCTTCAGCCCTAGAAGTAGTATCTCCGGTTCTTTTTTAAAAGTACATTTCAATATTTTTTGCATCTCATTATGAATTTCTGTCCAAAAAGCCATAGCTTTATCACAAGTCCACCACATATGATAAAAAGAGCCTTCTTTTTTCTTACATTTCTAACACTTATTCGACATACTATCGTTCATAAATGGAATTTTTTTGGTGTCATATACCACCTGTACATCATTTTATAACAATTTTCTTTCACATTAGTACAAGTCGATATCTTAATTGAATTTTTCCATAAATATTCCCAAGATGACATTGTCACCTCTTTATTCATATTTACGGCCCATTTAATCATTTGCTCTTTTACTGATTCATCTTCTGTAAACCATTTTAACAAAACCTTGTAAAGATTTGATATCATTTTTTTCCCTTTTGCCTCCCATATACATTCTACTTCATTTCCCCCCCCAAAGCCAAACTTTTTTTATCTGACTTAAATAAATCCAAAATCTGTATATAATTTAACCAATCATACTCAAAGTCTAGCTCTTCTCTCTTTTTCATCATAGTTTTTCCCTTCTAATTTCAAAACATCTCTATATGGTAGCCAATCTTCGCCTTTGTGTCTCGAATATGATGTAATTACTTCTGCTGGTATAATCCAAAGTGGTCTTGCTTCATAGAAAAATCTCTTATATCTTAACCAAGTCTCAAACAGTGATCTTCTTATAAAGTGATGCTTAAACAGATTATCTATTTTTGCCTTTTCATACCATAGATAAGCGTGCCAGCCAAGCCTACAATCATGGCCTTCCAACGCCAACAATTTTTTGTTATCCAAACTCACCCATTGTTCTATCCAAGTAAGACAAATCGCTTCATAGTATAATCTAAAGTTCGGTAACTGGGAACCTCCTCTTTCTTTTACATCACATAAAATTTTCATTTTAATCCTCGGTTTTCTTCCTGCCCAAATGAACTTCAAAATCTCCTTCTGCGGGATACTGCAACCTTTTGAGCTCCAGGAATGACAGGGCGCATTTCAAGTCTCACAGAAGTCTGAAACCTGTCGCCAGCATTTATAAACCCACCCCACCCCACCCCGAGGTTCATGGGTATCTAGTGCTTCTCTTTCACCTCCTGCACTATGCTAAAAATCATTACAATTTTTCTCGAGTGTAAAAAAGAGAAGGTTTCACAACCCTGGGAGTGGGATGCGGGAAACTGAAATCAAAGAAGCAGATAAAATAGGAAGTGAGGTTAACATTCATCCTTCCCATTTTGTCTCCCTTGCAGGCAGTGAAGAGATGTTGATGAGCCGTTGTCTTTGCAGAAGAGTGGAATCGGCTGCTCCACCTCCGGTCGAGGTAGGGAGGGGGAAGATTGGGGGATAGTCAGGTCCCCACTTCTTTCTCAAGGAGGCTTTTGGTCCTGCGGACCGAGGAGAGAGAGTCTTTGAACCCCACTCTCTTGACGCATGCCAGACTCTACATCCTCCACCCTCCCAGAATGCCCCTGTTGAGAGTGTAGTCTCTTCCGGGACTGATCTCTGACGAGGGAATCTGCTTTTCCTTTCAGCCTCCCTTTTCCTTTGAGGAGGTGGCCGTGTATTTCACCGAGGCCGAGTGGGCCTTGCTGGATCCGGGCCAAAGAGCTCTCTACCGGGACGTCATGCTGGAGAACTACAGGAGCGTGGCCTCGCTGGGTAAGGATCTCTCATAGGTGCCAAAGGTGCGAATGGCTGCCATTGGGATGGTGCACGAATCAAAATACTGAAAAGCATCCTGTGGTTGTGAGGCCTGCCCAGCTACTGGGCCCCTGCTGGAAGCCTCAAGGACTTGAGGTGGCAGTGAAAACAATGTTTCGCATGACTGTGTAGAGTGATACAGGCCCCCCTGCTGGTCCAGGGGCAACCGAGGGCAGTGTGGCGGCCCTCACCCAAGCCGGAGAGGGTGTCCTGGCCTGAGGCAAAGGCGGGGCTGAGAGGCCCTCAGAAGGACTCTGGAAGGGGCCAGATCCCAGTGTCTCAGTTGCCAACCTTGACAACACACTCTTCCCCAAGATGGGATTACAGCCAGGGGTCATTTCCTGCGGGAGGGCACAGGAGCGGAGCTCCGGCAGTAAGGAGCCCAGAGGGCGGGCACATGTAACAAGCCCCGCCCCCTGCTCCCAGCAGCCCTCACTCGGGCCACGGGGAGCAAGAAGCAGCCAGATAAGTTGCAGAGCCCCCCCCCCCAGCTTGCCTTCAGGTACGAGCTCTCCCTCTTCTGTGAGGGCAGATCTGTGCGTTCCCCCCCCCTCATAGCTAGCGATCCAAAACAGTCCAGTGGAGTCTGAGCGGTGGGTGTTGCCTTCTGAGACACTTCCGGTGATGTCAGGGGGTGTGGCGTATGCAAATGAGTTATGCTAATGAGCTCCAGCACCTCTTTTTCTACGAAATGACCCCTGATTACAGCCATCCCCTCTGACTCTGATCTGGTGTGGATCTGTCCCCCTTTTACTGGCTCGGCTTGTGGGCTTTAATCTTGACCACGGTTCCTTCCTTCCAGAAGAATTCTTTCCTCTTCCGTGGATTTCTTTCCTTCCCCATATAAGAATGGTCTCCCCTCCCTCTCTCTGCAAAAGAAACCAGGATGATAAGAGAGACTTTGGTGGAGACGGACAACCACCCATAACGGGCAAGGAGTGCCCATGAAGCATTTCTGCTTCACTTTAAGCCACTCTTGGTTTGGTAAAATGATCAAGCCCGCTAGGTAAGGAGGGAGGGAGGCCTTCTGGGGCCTTGAATCTAGACGCTCGGAAGCTCCTTCCGGGGCTGAGCTCAGCTGTGGCGCTTGAGTGGCTTCACTGTCCTGAAATCCTGGCTATTCCAGGAAAAAGAGGAGGGTTACCTAAGAAGGAGCTGCGGTGGCTCAAGTGGTTAAGACGCTGAACTGCAGGCTTGCTAATCGTTTTATGTATTGAGTTTCTTTATTGTGTCTTTTGTACTGTTTTCTTGGGTGCTGTGAAGTCGCCTTGAGTCCTGTTTAAATACTGAGATAACCACAGCGGCGCTAGAGAGGCCATGCGGAAGTCCCATTCCAGGGAGAGGGAGCGGAGGGGTAGATCTGATGAAATAAATAGGCCCCCCCTCCCTTCCAGGGGCTGAAAGGCGGGATCTGAACTTTGTAAATCGAAGTAAATCCTCAGCCACGGAGGGCGGCAGGAGGCCCCGAAAGAAGAAGTCCCACGGGGTGATTCCGTGGGAGAAATCCTTCCTTCTGATTGGCTGCCCCAGATACCACTCATTTGGGCTAGTGCATCCCCCCATCAGGAGCTGCGGTGGCTCAAGTGGTTAAGAGGCTGAACTGCAGGCTGCGGAAGGTCAGGAGTTCAGCAGTTCGAGACCCGGGTGCCCCATGATGGAGTGAGCTCCCGTCTCTAGTTCCAGCTCCTGCCAACCTAGCAGTTTGAAAGCAAGAAATTGCATGTAGATAAATAGGGACCACTTCAGTGGGAAGGTAACAGCGTTCTGTGCGCCTTGGTGTTTAGTCATGCCGGCCACATGACCACGGAAACGTCCTCGGACAGTGCTGGCTCTTCGGCTTTGAAACGGAGATGAGCACCGCAACCCTAGAGTCGGATTCGACTGGCTTTCGAGCAAGGGAACCATTACCTTTTTTACCTAAGAACAGCAGCCCTGCCTGGACAAGGCCAAAGGCACCTCTAACCATTGGTTCAGCTGTCCCCTGGATGCCTTCAGTGGAGATGGGTCTGAGTGCTTTCTTAGGAGCTTTTCTACCTTGCAGCGGTGGCCTGTGGTGGGTAGTCCCACCACTTAACACTGAAACCCAAGGGGAGCTCACTTAAGCCAAACCACACAGCACCCTCTGCTGTGGTGAGGGGGATCGGTCCTCACCCCAAAAGGGTGGAACCGTGCCCTGTTGAAGAGATTCCCACTGACCCTTTCAGACCAGTAAACACAGAGTGATTTGAGGCACAGTTGGTTGAGCCGCGACAGGATGGAGGAAGCACTGTAGCAATGTCTTCTCAAGAGCCAAGCGACCAATTCCTTCCCAAAGGCTAAGCCCTTTCTACCCACTTGAGGCAGAAAAGCATCTGGCACAGAAACACACACACACAGAGAAAAGCCAGGTGTTCCGGGGTTTCTCCTAGGGTTGCGAGCACTATCTCCCCCTGTCCCGAGGGAAGAGGGTTGACAACAATGACAACCCTGTGCTGCTCTAAGGGTCTGTAAAAAGGTAAAGGTTCCCTTGCTCGAAAGCCAGTCGAATCCGACTCTAGGGTTGCGGTGCTCATCTGCGCTTCAAAGCCGAAGAGCCGGCGCTGTCCAAAGACGTTTCCGTGGTCATGTGGCCGGCATGACTAAACACCAAGGCACACGGAACGCTGTTACCTTCCCACCGAAATGGTCCCTATTCATCTACTTGCAATTTCTTGCTTTTGAACTGCTAGGTTGGCAGGAGCTGGAACTAGAGACGGGAGCTCACTCCGTCATGCGGGACCTGGGTCTCGAACTGCTGAACTACCGACCTTCTGGCCTGCAGTTCAGCGTCTTAACCACTTGAGCAAGGCCCCCTATATGCCTCTGCAAAGAGGAGCCATTGTCAGAAAACACCCCTTATCATGTTCTTCCCCCCCAACACCCCTACTAGAAGTAGGCCATAATGTGGCCTGGAAAAGTACACCAAACCGAGATGAAACAGAACTAAACAGTATGGATTCTAGCAGCAAAAGAACAAGTCTGAACTGGCTGTGATGGGAGGGTGGCCCTAGGGGCATCTATAGGACTAATAGGTACCCTCCCCCATCCAAAACGGAGAGATATTTCTCTCTCTATTGAGGCCCACAGGCAGGGGTCATTTCCTGCAGGAGCACACAGGAGCGGAGCTCCGGCAATAAAGAGCCCAGGGGGCAGCCACATGCAACAAGCCCCACCCCCTGCTCCCAGCAGCCCTCAGTCACAGCAAGAAGCAGCCAGGTAAGCTGCAGAGCCTCCCCCCTGGCCCCCCCGGTCTAAAACAGTCCAGTGGCACCTTTAAGACCAGGTTTTATTCAGGTACAAGCTCTCCCTCCTCTGCGAGGGCAGATCTGCATGTCCCCGGTCCCCCCCAATAGCTAGCAATCCAAAACAGTCCAGTGGAGCCTGAGCGGTGGGTGTTGCCTTCTGACACACTTCCGGTGATGTCAGGGTGTGTGGCATATGCAAATAAGTTATGCTAATGAGCCCCTGAACCTCTTTTTCTATGAAATGACCCCTGCCCACAGGGAAGACGAAATCCTGTAATCTCACCTGGCTCATCCTTTCTTGGACATTTCACCCTAATTTCACTATTCACACAACTGGGTAGCCTGGAGGTGTCGAACTCATTTGTTATGAGGGCCGGATCTGACATAAGTGTCACTTTGTCAGGCAGGGCCATGCGTGCCATAAAATGTAACACAAGGTACCAGAGGTATAAGCTTTATAAAGATTATTTCAGATGCTGAATGGCAATAGCAGCCGTGATTGGATTAGGTGTGATATGCAGAGGGGTGGAGATATCAGCATTGGTAATGAGACAGGAAACCTAGGTCTCAGTTTGGTACAGGAGGATTCAGTCCAGGAGGATGCAAAGAATAAATGGAAATAAGTCTGAAGAAGTGAGCAGTGACTCACGAAAGCACATAGCCCAACACAATTTTGTCAGTCTTTAAAGGTGCTACTGGACTCTTATTCTTTCTACCACTATTAGAAACCACAACATTCGAAAAATGGGGAGGGGACATTTTGGTGTAGTGTAGTGTAGTGGTGCAGTGTAGAGCCAGTTTGGTGTAGTGTTTGAAGTGCATGGACTCTAATCTGGGAAAACCGGGTTTGAGTCCCCACTCCTCCACTTGCACCTGGCTGGATGACCTTGGGCAAGCCCTAGTTTTGATAAGAGCTGTTCTTGAAAAAAGAGCAGTTTCTGTCAAGAGCTCTCCCAGCCCCACCTACCTCACAGGGTGTCTGTTGTGGGGAGGGGGAGGGAAAGGAGTTTGTAAGCCGCTCTGAGACACCTTTGGGTAGTGAAGGGCGGGGTATAAATCCAATCTCTTCTTCTTCTTCTCTTTAATCTTCCAGGTCATTCAGTTGCTGACCTAAGAATAGCAGTTCTCTTACAAAGGAATTTCAAAGGGAGATTAGATAGACTGCTGAATTGCTTTTTTTTTAATGTATTTTTAATTCGTTTTTAAACAATCATTTACAACAATAAACATCACAAGCCTTGAACAAGCAATAACAAGCAACAACGTTGGATTATAAACTAATCATTTAACAGTATAAACCATTCTGACACTCTCAAACCTTCATCAACCAATAAATAAGGGTAAGGAATGCTGGTAACTGCACTGCCTTTGTCAATTAGGAAAACATGAGGACTAGACTAGAGCTAGATCTCAGATACAGAAGAATTCTGTGTGCGTTTCATTGTACGCAAAAAAGAGAGCTAGAGTAGCTAGAAGAAAAGCCAAGAAGAGTGAGCTTTGTATAGTGCTGAATTGCAACTGGTCATGAAGCTCAAGACAATACAAACTCCTGGACTGAATTGAGACCTAGGTTTCTTCTCTCGTTACCAATGCCTGCTGTTGTCTTTTGGCGTCTGAATCACTTCACTCTCCCAAGATATAAGGACAGATGGACTCACATTCCAGCCGTATCTGAAGAAGGGAGCAGTGATTCATGAAAGTGCATGCCCTCCCACAAATTTTGTTAGTCATTAAGGTGCTGCTGGACTCTTGCTACCTTTCACTAATAAGGAATGCAAACTGTGCTGTAAGGTTCCGTCCCCCTAAGAAATTGAAAGGGGGATCTCTCCAAGTTCCATGGGGCTCCCTCCCACCCGGCATGCTCTCTCTGGGTTTTGCCCTCCCTCCCTCCCTCCCCCCCCCCTCTGAAAGTGTGCTTGCACAGAAAAGTTTATACCTGGAATAAAACGTTTTTGGTCTTAAACATAGGACTTTCTCTCTCTCATACTTGGAAGCAGGGCTTTTTTGGTAGAAAAAGCCCAGCAGGAACTCATTAGCATAATAGGCCACATCCCAACAGCAGAAACTCATTAGCATATTGGGTCACACCCCTGATAGCACGGCTCATTAGCCTATTAGGCCACACCTCCATGGTACCAGAAGTGTGGTCATCCGGCCACACCCACCTTTTGCTTCTTATTCTGTTTACCTTGTTCGTTGTCAAACCCAGGGCTTTTTTGTAGCAGGAACTTCTTTGCTTGTTAGGCCACACACCCCTAATGTAGCCAATCATAATCAGTTTCTGCTGTTGGGTGTGGCCTATTATGCTAATGAGTTCCTGTTGGGCGTGGCCAACCTGGGAGCCAGCTGGAACTCCGTTCCTGTGCGTTCCTGCCCAAAAATAGCCCTGCTTGGAATAAAACGTTTTTTGTATTAAAAACAGGTCTCTCTCTCTGTCTCTCTCTGTCTCTGTCTCTCTGTCTCTGTCTCTCTCTGTCTCTCTTTCTCTCTCTGTCTCTCCCCCCCTCTCTCCCTCCCGTTTTTTTCCCTCCTTCTCTGTCTCTGAAGAAGAAAAAGTGTGCTTGCACACAAAGGCTTCTACCTGGAATAAAACGTTGCTGGTCTTCCTAAAAGTCCCAGGAGGGCCTGGCAGGGGTAAGGTGTGACCAGCGGCTCAGTTTGGGAGGAAAGAAGATCTGATAACATTCTTGTATGGGTGCTTATTAAAACTCTTTCATTATTCCAGCAGCAGATGTAGAGGAGACAGCTAGGGAATTCCAGGGGATCTCTTTGGAAAAAGCCAAGAGTGAACATGCCGAAGGACACTTCAGAGATGGACGGCAGAGTCAGGAGGAAAGCCAAACTGGTAAGAGGAGGGATAAGACTATTCTGTGCCGAGGAAGGGGTTTCTGTGAAATTCGAGTGCAAGAATAATAATAATGCTTTTGATTTATTACTCGCTTTCCCCACAAGTGGGCTCAAAGTGATTTACAGTTACTCTTTAGACAGGGGACTAACAGTGTTTTTCATAGGGGATAGGGAAGACAACATATAATTCATTTAAGTTGCACACGCCGTACTGCCCGGTGGAAACGTTTCTGGCTTGACTCAGTCATGTTCCGAACAGCCGCAGCGCCACACTGCCACCGCCTGGCCGGAGCATCCCACTGCAGGGATTTTTCTTAGCTGAGTAGATTCTTCCGCCTTCCGGGTCCAGACCAGGACTTCTCCAACCGAGAGCTAACACCTTCCCAGAAGGGAAGAAAGGTCAATCAAAAAATGAAGGAACAGAGGCCTCCATCCTAATCAGAGAATCCACTCTAGGGAGAATGAAAATGTGGCGTTAGCAAAGACCTTCAGTCAGAGAATGAATGTCATTTTGCAGGCACCAGTGCCTTTAGGAGAAGAAACCATATAATTGCTTGCAGTGCAGAAAGGGCTTCAGTCAGAAAAGAGCCCTGACTTCACACCAAAAAAGTCACACAGCTGGGGAGCCAAAGAAATGGTCAGAGTCGAAACCAACCATCTCTGATGAAGGAGGCTTAATGTAATTTGAAAGTGTATATTATTGTACACTCCAGTACAGAAGAAGCCACTGAAATATTTAGGGTGTGGACAGAACTTCGGGTGCAGATTAGACCTCCTTGCGCTGATTCTAACAGGATTTCTCTCCTTATTCCAGCAGGAGATGACCAGAGTGATGAGGAGGATGAAGAACTGCATCATGCATCACCAGATGAAGTCAAGAATGAAGACAGGAGGGGAAACATGAGCAACCAAGTTGGACCTAAGAGTCAGACAGGCAGCCACGTGGTCAAGAAGAGGGATAAACCCATTTCTTGCCAAGGGGGGGATTTCCATGAAGTAATTCACATGGTAGAGGAAACAAACAAGTGCTTGGAGTGTGGAATGAACTTCTCAGATCAAACCCAATATAATACCCATTTACGAATGCACAGTGGAAAGAAGAACCATCAATGCCTGGAGTGTGGAAAGACCACGATTTGCAGTGCAGAGCTCCTTAGACATCAAAGAACACATCTAGGAGAGAAACTTTACAGCTGCTCAGACTGGGGCGAGAGGTTCTCAGAGAAATCAGACCCTGTTCAGCACCAAAGGATTCATTCAGGAGAGAAGCTATTTATCTCCTCAGAGACTGCAATGGCATTCCCTGATGGAGGAAAGGGTAGCATACATTATCCAAAGAACATTATAATGAAGGCACAGAAATGCTTTCAGTGTGGAAAGCACTTCAGATACAGATCACAGCTCCTTGTGCATCAAAGGATCCACAGAGGAGCAAAACCTTTTGAATGGTCAGAGTGTGGACAGAGATTCAGTCAGCGTAGCAATTTTCAACATCATCAAAAAAACCACAAAGGGGAAAAGCCTTTTGAATGCTCCGAATGTGCAAAGACATTCAGTCGGAATGATGCTCTTCAAAAACATCTAAGAACCCACACAGGGGAGAAGCCTTTTGAATGCTCAGTGTGTGGGAAGAGATTCAGTCAGAGTGGCACTCTTCAACAGCATCGAAGAATCCACACAGAGGAGAAGCCTTTTGAATGCTCAGAGTGTGAGAAGAGATTCAGTCACAGTGGCCATCTTCGACAGCATCAAAGAATCCACACTGGGGAAAAGCCTTTTGAATGCTCTGATTGTGCAAAGAGATTCAGTCGGATTGACGCTCTT
>NW_015169852.1:209025-211441 GCF_001447785.1 Gekko japonicus | reverse complement strand
TTCAAAATCATCTGAGAAGCCACACAGGGGAGAAGCCTTTTGAATGCTCAGAGTGTGGGAAGAGATTCAGTAAGAGTGGCCATCTTCAACAACATCTAAGAACCCACACAGGCGAGAAACCTTTTGAATGCTCTGAGTGTGCAAAGAGATTTAGTCGGGTTGATGCTCTTCAAAATCATCTGAGAAGTCACACAGGGGAGAAGCCTTTTGAATGCTCAGAGTGTGGGAAGAGATTCAGTCAGAGTGGCACTTTTCAAAATCACCTAACAACCCACACAGGAGAGAAGCCCTTTGAGTGCTCAGAGTGTGGGAAGAGATTCAATAACAATAGCACTCTTCAAAATCATCTGAGAAGCCACACAGGGGAGAAGCCTTTAGAATGCTCAGAGTGTGGGAGGAGATTCAGTCAGAGTGGTGCTCTTCGACAACATCAAAGAATCCACACAGGAGAGAAGCCTTTTGAATGCTCAGAGTGTGGGAAGAGATTCAGTCAGAGTGGCACTCTTCAAACCCATCTAAGAACCCACACAGGAGAGAAGCCTTTTGAATGCTCAGAGTGTGGAAAGAGATTCAGTCATCGTGGTGCTTTTCGACATCATCAAAGAAATCACACAGGGGAAAAGCCATTTGAATGCTCAGAGTGTGAGAAGAGATTCAGTCGGAGTGATGTTCTTCAAAATCATCTGAGAACCCACACAGAAGAGAAGCCTTCTGAATGTTGAGAGTGTGGGAAGAGATTCAGTCAAGTGTGGCCATCTTCAACAGCACCTAAGAACCCACACAAGGAGAAGCCATGTAACTTCTTAGCCAAAGGGTGTCTAACTCATTTGTTACAAGGGCCAGATCTGACACACATGTCATTTAGTTGGGCCAGGCCCAGTGTTCCCTCTAAGCTGAGTTAGTGTGAGCTAGCTCACAGTTTTTTAGCCTCCGGCTCACACATTTTTGTCTTAGCTCGGGAAGGATGGCTTCAGAGCAAACTAATTTATGCAGTAGCCAAATCGCTCGCTCACAACTTTAATGCCAGTAGCTCACAAAGTAGAATTTTTGCTCACAAGACTCCACAGCTTAGAGGGAACATTGGCCAGGCCATGTGTGCCATAAAATGTAACACCCTGTACCAGAGATATAAACTTTATAAAGAACACAGGCAAACCCCATGAATGATATTATTTTTTACTCAAAATGCAAAAATGTTTAAAACATTAACAGTATTTCCTTTATATGATAGCCTTTGATACCTGATACCTCTTGCTCGGAATTATTGCATCAAAATCTGGAGTCATTGTCTGTGCTGTAGCAATCTTGAGTACATAAGAACATAAGAGAAGCCAATGTTGGATAAGGCTGATGGCCCATCTAGTCCAACACTGTCACACAGTGGCCAAAAATACCAGGTGCCATCAGGAGGTCCTGCAGTGGAGCCAGGACAATAGAAGCCCTTTCACTGTTGTACCCCCCAAGCACCAAGAATATAGTGCATCACTTGCCCCAGCCTGAGAGTTCCTATCTATACCTTGTAGCTAATAGCCACTGATGGACCTCTGCTCCATATGCTTATCTAATTCCCTCCTGAAGCTGTCCATGTTTGTAGCCGCCACCCCCTCCTGTGGCAGTGAATTCCATGTGTTGATCACTCTTTGGCTGAAGAAGTACTTCCTTTTATCTGTTCTAACCCGACTGCTCAGCAATTTCATTAAGTGCCCACAAGTTCTTGTATTGTGAGAAAGGGATAAAAGTACTTCTTCCTCTACCTACTCTATCCCATGCATAATCTTATAAACCTTGATCATTTCACCTCTCAGCCGTCATTTCTCCAAGCTAAATAGCCCCAAGTGCTTTAACATTTCTTCATAGGGAAAGTGTTCCAACCCTTTTAACATTCTAGTTGCCCTTTCCTGCACTTTTTCCAATGCTATAATATCCTTTTTGAGGTGTGGTGACCAGAACTGTACACAGTACTCCAAATGAGGTTGCACCATTGATTTATACAGGGGCATTATGATACTGGCTGATTTGTTTTCAGTTCCCTTCCTAATAATTCCCAGGTTAGCGTTGGCCTTTTTCATTGCAGTTGCACACTTAGACATTTTCATTGAGTTATCTACTACGACTCCGAGATCTCTCTCTTGGTCAGTCTCTGCCAGTTCGGACCCCATCAACGGGTATTTATAGTTAGGATTTTTGGCTCTAATGTGCATTATTTTGCACTTGGCCACATTGAACCCCATTTGCCATGTTGACGCCCACTTGCCCATCCTCGACAGTTCCCTTTGGAGTGCCTCACAATCCTCCCTGGTTCTCACCACCCTGAACAACTTCATGTCATCTGCAAATTTAGTCACTTCACTGCTTACTCCCAACTCCAAATCATTAATAAACAAGTTAAAAAGCATCAGACCAAGTACTGATCCCT
>NW_015169852.1:206858-208583 GCF_001447785.1 Gekko japonicus | reverse complement strand
TAATGAAAGATTACATATTTTTGTCAGGAGATCCACAAGTTCACATCTGAGTTCTTTCAGAACTCTTGGATGTATGCCATCCGGGCCTGATGATTTATCAGTTTTTAAGCTGTCTCTTAGTTGTAGGACCTCCTCTCTCGTCACCTCAATCTGACTCAGGTCTTTCAACACCCCTCCCAAAATCAGTTGTTCCGGAGTGGGCAAGCACTTCTCATCTTCCACAGTGAAGACAGAGGCCAAAAATGCATTCAGCTTCTCAGCTATTTCCCTATCATCCTTCAGTACTCCTTTTATCCCTTGGTCATCCAAGGGCCCCACTGCCTCCTTGGCTGGTTTGCTGCTTCTAATGTATTTGAAGAAAGTTTTATTGTTGGTCTTTCTGTTTTTTACTATATGCTCCTCATATTCCCGTTTTGCCTGCCTGATCACAGACTTGCATTTTATTTGCCACAGCCTGTGTTCCCTTTTATCAACCTCACTGTGACTAGCTGACTCACCTAGGACTGGCTGCTGCATCCTGTTCAACAGCAGCTACCCTAAGAAAGTCAGTATGGTGCACTGGTTAGCGCTTCAGAGTACAGTCCCAGAGACTCAGGTTTGAATCCCCATCTCAACTGTGGAAGCTAACTGGGTGATTTTGGGCCAGTCACATACTTTCAGCGTAACCTACTTCGAAGGATTGTTATGAGGGTAAAAAGGAGCAGAGGGGAATGATGCAAGTTCCTTTGGTTCCCACTGTGAAGAAACCAAGGTATAAATGAAGTAAATAAATGATAAATATAGCTGACGATGAGAACAGATAAAAGGTAGGTTGGTGAATGACTGAGAAGGAGAGAATGATGCAGGGAAAGGGGAGAGGATATGGGGGTTGCCAGGAGAAGGAAAGAGGAAATAGTGGGGGCCAAGAGAAAAGTGAGGTCTCCCCCCTCCAAGACATTAAACGTTCCCTAGCATGCAGGTTGGCATGGTCCAGTGGCTGGCATCGCACAACTGGGCCATAGTTTTCCTAGGTGTAGGATGCTGGAGGGGGGAAGAGGAAAAGTGAAGACAGAGGGGCGAAAAACATAGGTTGGCCCTGGGGTTGGAGGAGATAAGGAAACATAAAAAGCATAACCTTTGACACGTGTAATGAAGACCAACACATTTTGAGCTGTATCAACAGATGTACAGTGTCTAGATAACGCAAATGGTGTAGCTTTACTCTGGCTACACCTCACCTAGAGTATTGTGTCAGTTTTGGGCACCACAATTTAAGATGGATATAGACAAGCTGGAACGTGACCAGAGGAGGGCAATAAAAATGGTGAGGGGTCTGGAGACCAAGTCCTATGAGGAAAGGTTGAAGGAGCTGGGTATGTTTAGCCTGGAGAGGAGATGACTGAGAGAGGAGATTGGATTGATACCCCGCCCTTCACTACCTGTGAAGGAGTCTCAGAGCAGCTTACAATCTCCTTCCCCTCCCCACAACAGACACCCTGTGAGGTAGGTGGGGCTGAGAGAGCTATCTCGAGAACTGCCCTTGAGAGAACAGCTCTGAAACAACTTATGACTGACCCAAGGTCACACCAGCAGCTGCATGTGGAGGAGTGGGGAATCAAACTTGGTTCTCTCAGAGTCCGTGCTCCTAACCACTACATGATATGATAACCAGGCCTCGGATGGGGCCGGAGTGCCCCAGAGCGGCGCTCCGGCAGTGAGGCACCAGAGGGCGGGCACATGGTGAGG
>NW_015169852.1:203879-206201 GCF_001447785.1 Gekko japonicus | reverse complement strand
GAATCACTTGCTGAATCACTCTACGAGTCCTTTGTTAGCGCGATCTAACACTGCCCATCCCTATATCGCCAAGACTTTCCCAACTCGGAGCTGGCAATCCCATTCCCCTGTCCCCCACTGGTTGCTGGGAGGACCTGGCCACCCTCAGGGGAACTGACCTCTGTAGTCTGGCCCGCAGCAACTTTACAACTGGAATCCTGATGGCTGTGAACATAAAGACATTTGTAGAGATAGGATCTTCAATGCCCTTCAGAAAAGACATTCATAAGAAAGGCAAATCCTAGCAAACAGAGCCCAGTAATGCAAAGAAAAAGGCAAGACCAAAATGTTAACTTAAAGAAGTGCAGGGCTAGTTCTTCCCCATAGATTCTTCCAATGTCTGTTGCTGCTGCTGCTGCTGCAGATACTTACTTTCCCTGGTTTAAAGGTAAAGGTTCCCTTGCTCGAAAGCCGGTCCAATCCGAGCTACTGGCATTAAAGTTGTGAGCAGGTGATTTGGCTACTGCATAAATTGGTTTGCTCTGGAGCCCTCCGTCCTTAGCTGAGACAAAAATGTGTGAGCCAGAGCCTCAAAAGACATGCGCTAGCTCACACTAACTCAGGTTAGGGGGATCATTGCAGTTAGGTTGACAGGAGCTGGGGCTCGGGTCTCGAACTGCTGAACAACAGACCTTCCACAGCCTGCAGTTCAGCGTCTTAACCACTTGAGCCACCGCAGCTCCTTCCCTGGTTTGCCTACAAAGAAATCTGCAGTTCCCTCCATTCAGCTCTACCTCTTCTTCTGCCAGACTGACTGACTCGGGGGAAAGCATCTTAAGCAATATCTTAACAGCTCGACAAACCCTTCCTTTATAACGTGAAGTTCTAATGTACAACCCGCCGCCCCCAGGACTGGGCCGATCACAATGCTGCAGAGAAACCGGAGGGATGCTTGCCTGGGCGAAGAGATGCGCCCTCCAGCAGGGCGAAGGCAGGAGGAGGTCCTTTCTGCCTTCTGGAAGTGGGAGTCAATCGAAGGGTTAATCGGACAGAGTCGCCATTCCTGGAGAGGCAGCGACTGAGAAGGCGACGTGACTTGCTGCAGTCACTTCCTGATCCACACCCCCAAGTGCATGGGGGATGCAGTGATGCTGCTGGGGGAAGGAGAGACCGGGCAGCACCGTTGTTGGGTTTTTTTTGGGGGGGGGGGGGGAATAAGTAAGCACTAAAAGAATATTTCCTTTGCAAAAATACCACCGTGATTTTGACAGCGGAACAGTGCAGAGGGGGTGGCCCTCGTGTTTGGAGTGGAGAACAGAAGAAGGCATGCAGCTCTACTAAAGATGATGTGTTGGCTGCGGCATCTCTCACCGCGTTTTTTGTTGTTCAGTCGCACAGTCAAGTCATACTCTTTGGGACCCCCTGGACCAGCTCCCTCCAGGCCTCCCTGTCTTCCGCCGTCCTCTGAAGTTTGCTCAATTTCATGTTTGTTGCATCGATGACACTGTCTAACCATCTCATCCTTTGCCGTCCCCGTCTTCTTTGACCTTCAATCTTTCCCAGCATCAGGGTCTTCTCCAGTGAGTGCTCCCTTCTCATTTGGTGGCCAAGGTATTTGAGCTTCAGTTTCATTATCTGGCCTTCCAGGGAACAGTCAGGGTTGATTTCTTTGAGGATTGACTGATTTGATCTTCTTGCAGTCCAAGGGACCCTCAAGAGTCTTCTCCAGCACCATAGTTCAAAAGAATCTATTCTTCGGCGCTCTAAAGAGATCCTGGGATACTGGTGCTGCGGTTTTCTCAGTGGGTCCAGAACCTGTTCCTTGCATTTCAGAGTGCTTCCTCCTTAATTCTGTGGCACTGGACCAACAGACCACAGTTTCCTTATATGACAACTGTGTCAAGACAGGGTTCGTGGAAAGTGTGGAAGCAAAAAATGATCCAAAATAAGGATGCGAGGATAATGCCGGTTATGAGCCAAGACAGGGAGAATCATTCCTCCCCCCCCCACCGCACACCCGCACACAGAATTACAATCCAAAGTACTTGGAAAGTATAGGATGTCTTCCATTTGCCTGCTTTCCCTTCCAGGTGGTGCTACACATTCTTTGCCGTCTCTTTGTGGTAGAGAGAGAGCCGCTTTCATGCAGCCTGATCAGGTAGGTTTGGTGTAGTGGTTAAGTGCGCGGACTCTAATCTGGGAGAACCGGGTTTGATTCCCCACTCCTCCACTTGCACCTGCTGATGTGACCTTGGGTCAGTCACAAGCTCTAGCACAGCTGTTCCTGAAAGAGCAGTTTGTGTCAGAGTTCTCTCAGCCCCACCCCCCTCACAGGGTGTTGGT
>NW_015169852.1:187650-203712 GCF_001447785.1 Gekko japonicus | reverse complement strand
TGAGACTCCCAAGTGAAGGGCGGGGTATAAATCCAATCTCCTCCCCCTCCTCCTCCGTGTGGAACTCTGGATCATGCCCCTAGGTGCCCCTTCTCACCCTCCCTTGGTCAGGGAGAATCTGTCTCTTGTCTCTTTCTCTCAGCTGTTATCTGTGCTACTCACTGGAAACAAGATCAAAATGGAGGTGTGAATAGAGATGTAAAATTTCTGGAAATGTTGAAGCTCGGAAAAAAACGGAAATTTTTGGAAAAATTGAAAAAAATGCTACATTAGCATTTCTTTTGTCTTTTCTAGATTGAAAGTCATTCTGTTACTTTAGGAACATAAAATATGACTATGGACATTTTTACTTGGCATGGAATTATCACAACTAGCATATTAAAAATATAGTGTATCCAAACAATTATTTCAAACAGAATACCCCCCCCACATGCAAAAACAAAACTGAAACTTCTTTTATTTTCTTCTGACAATCGCACCTCCTAAAGGAAGAAATGCATCTTGTTCTTGCATTGGAGGGTTCAGTTTGTAACCTAGGACTTGCTTGTCCTCAGTGCACAGAAATTAGATCACTGCACAGAAATTAGATCAGGGAAAAAATGGGGGGGGGAATGGTTTCCCCCCCGAATTTTTCTGTTTTTTTTCTGGGCCTTCACATCTCTAGGAGTGAATCCTGAATGTCAGCATCTTATTATAGTCCTTTTGGATCTCCCTTAGAAGGGGAAGATTTCTTACATTATCTGTGAAGATAGAGGAGTTTGTTTTGTTTCTCTTTTCAGGGTCTGGTGACCTTCGAGGAGGTGTCCGTTCATTTCACCGAGGAGGAATGGGCTCTGCTGGATCCGGACCAAAGAAGGCTTCACCGGGAAGTCATGGAGGAGAATTGTCAGAACGTGGCCTCTCTGGGTAAGGATCTCCTTTCTCCTGATCGACAGACGCTGAAAGCAGATCGTATTCCTGCCAAGAAGGACCCCTGGTCTGACCCGATTGCTCTCTTTAAATATTCGAAAGGCTGTCATTTGGAGGAGGGCAAGGAGCTGTTCCAGTTGGCAGCAGAGGAGAGGGCCCGAAGCAATGGGTTTAAATTACATGCAGAAAGGTACCGGCTGGATATTAGAAGAAGAAGAGAAGAAGACATTGGATTTATACCCCGCCCTTCACTACCCAAGGGAGTCTCAGAGGGGCTTACAAACACCTTTCCCTTCCCCTCCCCACAACAGACACCCGCTTGCCCAAAGTCATCCAGCCAGGTGCAAGTGGAGGAGTGGGGAATCAAACCCGGTTCTCCCAGATTAGAGTCCGTGCACTTAACCACTACACCAAACTTAGGAAAAATGTTTTCACGGTCAGAGTGGTTCCAAGGTGGAATCGGCGGCCTAGGGAGGTGGTGAGCTCCCCTCCACTGGCAGTTTTCAGGAGGAGGCTGGATGAATATTTGTCAGAGATGCTTTAGGCTGGTCCTGCACTGGGCAGGGGGTTGGACTAGATGGTCTGTCTGCCCCCTTCCTACTCTATGATTCTATGACCTGGATGGCCCGAGCTAGTCCGATCTCTTCAGTTCTCAGAAGTTAAACTGGGTCAGTCCTGGTTAGTACATGCATGGGAGTCCACCAAGGAAGTCCAGGGTTGCTATGAGGAGGCAAGCAGTGGCAAGCCACTTCTCTTGCCTCGACAGCACTACGAGGTTGCCTTACGTCAGCTGTGACTTTCTGACAACTTCCCACTGCAACCAAAGAGAACCCTGGAGACTCTCAGTAGGGGAATGGAGTGGCCGTAAATGCAGGCAAGTGAAGGGGTTCTACATAGTTACTGTATTACCACATAAGCTAAAATAAGAACATGAGAGAAGCCAGTGTTGGATCAGGCCAGTGGCCCATCCAGGCCAACACTCTGTCACACAGTGGCCAAAAAGACCAGGTGCCATCAGGAGGTCCAGCGGTGGGGCCAGGACACTAGAGGCCCTCCCACTGTTGCCCCCCCCCCAGGCACCAAGAAGACAGAGCATCACTTGCCCCAGACCGCGAGTTCCTATCTATACCTTAAGAACATGAGAGAAGCCAGTGTTGGATCAGGCCAATGGCCCATCCAGTCCAACACTCTGTCACACAGTGGCTAAAAATACCAGGTGCCCTCAGGAGGTCCACCGGTGGGGCCAGGACACTAGAAGCCCTCCCACTGTTGAACCCCCCCCCAAGCACCAAGAATACAGAGCATCACTTGCCCCAGAGCCCCTATCTATACCTTGTGGCTAATACCCACTGATGGACTTCTGCTCCATATGCTTATCTAATTCCCTCTTGAAGCCGTCCATGCTTGTAGCCGCCACCCCCTCCTGTGGCAGTGAATTCCATGTGTGAATCACCCTTTGGGTGAAGAAGTACTTCCTTTTATCCATTCTAACCCGACCACTCAGCAATTTCATGGAGTGCCCACAGAGTTCTTGTATTGTGAGAAAGGGAGAAAAGTACTTTCTCAACCTGCTCTATCCCATGCATAATCTTATAAACTTCGATCATGTCACCCCTCAGCTGTCGTTTCTCCAAGCTAAAGAGCCCCAAGCGCTTTAATATTGGGCTGTAAATGGAAAGGAACACGATAGAGAAGGAAGGCCCATCTCCTGATTGGCCCTTGAAGTGTGAGCAGGTTCATTACTCTTCTGGAGTACAAAACCTTCAGTCCAGATGAAAATCCATTGAAGGCAGGGCAGGAGGGGGATTGGTCTCCATAACACTTTATGGAATGTCAACAGGACCTCCCCTCAGCCCTTTCAGAGCAACCATGGGAATGAGCATTTCAACAAATAATAATAACATTTCCGTTTGTATGGGGACCTCAATGTGCACTTCTTTTAAAAAAAAATTACTTTTGGCCCCGGTCACACGGGCCGGATATTGTGGGGGGGAGGCATGGCAAATTGCCCCGGCGCAGTTTGATCCGCGATTATGTGATCAGACGCGCTGGCGGCACACCACGGTCCTTCCCTCGGCGCCCGTGCATAAACAAGGGGCTGGAGGGGAAAGCCGCGCGCCAGCGCGATCACACCACAAGCATCCAGAGGCAGCCCGTGGCAAACCGTTTGCCAGTACTTTGGAGGTACTACTTTTTTATCACGCGTTTTCGACGGTAAGCCACAGGTTGGCCATGGGTGCGCTCCACTTCCCAGATGTTGGGGTGTGATCGCGCACGGATAATCCGCCCACCACCATTTCCGAGCCTTGTGGATACTAGACCCTCCCATGATACTTGAGGAGAAGTGTGAGGTGAAGGGGGCCGAAGGGATAAATTGGGGTCCCTCTGCTGCATTCATTCTACATCACTATTTGGTGTAGTGTTTGAAGTGCACAGACTCTAATCTGGGAGAACCGGGTTTGATTCCCCACTCCTCCACTTGCACCTGGCTGGATGACCTTGGGCAAGCCATAGTTCTGATAGGAGCTGTTCTTGAAAAAGAGCAGTTTCTGTCAAGAGCTCTCTCAGCCCCACCTACCTCACAGGGTGTCTGTTGTGGGGAGGGGGAGGGCAAGGAGTTTGTAAGCCGCTCTGAGACACCTTTGGGTAGTGAAGGGCGGGGCATAAATCCAATCTCTTCTTCTTCTTCTTTTTCTTAAACCAATGTAGACTTAGTAAAAAGCTCAGTAGCACCTTTAAGACTAACAGACTTTACTGTAGCATAAGCTTTTGAGAAACACCGCTCTCTTCATCAGATGCATGGAGGGTATGAAGAAACTGGCCAGAGATATATAGGTTGTATGATTGCGTAATGTCTAGTTGTATATGATTGACTCGTTTTTTTCCCTTGTTACCTCCCCATCTGTTTATTACTTCTACCTGTATTCCAGTATATACCAGTAAAGGTTGTGATGTATGTATATAGGTTGGGGTGGGGATACAGAAAGTGCCATGTAAATGCAGAGCAGTTGCAAAAGTCATTTAAAAAGGTAGAATACGCCATCCAGGTTGGGCGTGACCTAGACGTGGCTCAAAGATTCAGCAGAACGAGATGGCAGAGGCCTGAAGGAGAAACCAAGGGAAGCAGCTTTTTAGCCGGTGAAGTTTTCCTCTGTGGATGAGCTTCACTTGCTGGATTCCTGCCTGCCATTCCCCTCTTGAGTTCCGCTGGGCAGATGCTGTTTTCTCATTCCTGGCTGGAGAGAAAAGGAAGACAGTGTATGCCGTGCGGAGCTCTTTTCAGGCTGAGCGGTATAAAAGAAGCCATAACCAAGGAAGACAAGAATGATAGATCTGAAGAAGAATTTCCAGATTGTTAGGCGTTTGGGGATCCATCGCCACCTTTTCCCATCCTGGAGAGACTGTCGGGTCTCTTCAAAGGGAGAGGAGCCCTTAGACCAGGGGCGTCGAACTCATTTGTTCTGAGGGCCGGATCTGACATAAATGAGACCTTGTTGGGCCGGGCCACGTGTGTCATAAAATGTAATGCCAGGTACCGGAGATATAAACTTTATAAAGGACACAAACACAAAGGTTGTTTTTTTAACTTAAAATAAAATGCTTAAACCATTAGCTCTGTAAGCTGCAAACCTACTTCTGATTTATTGACATTCACCGCGGAAATCTCATGCTCAGAGTTCTGAGCCTAGGACCCAGGTTGAAACATGAAATGGCTGAACGATTAAGAGAGTCTGGCAAAGCAAGCTGTGATGCCGCAGCAACAGCAGAACTGGAAGCAGGAGATGGCCAGTTCCACTGCGGGCCTGATAGAAGCCCTCCGGGGGCCTCATGTTTGACACCCCTGCCTTAGACAGTGGTCCTTCCTCAGAGCCGCAGTAGACTGGGATGTTGGATCCTGCTTGCCTGGGGATGGGAGGGGGGCTAAGCTGATCAACAGACACTGCAAGCAGATCTTATTCCTGCCAAGAAGGACCCCTGGTCTGAACCGATTGCTCTCTTTAAATATTTGAAAGGCTGTCATTTGGAGGAGGGCAAGGAGCTGTTCCAGTTGGCAGCAGAGGAGAGGACCCGAAGCAATGGGTTTAAATTACATGCAGAAAGGTACCGGCTGGATATTAGAAGAAGAGATTGGATTTATACCCTGTCCTCCACTTGCACCTGGCTGGATGACCTTGGGCAAGCCATAGTTCTGATAAGAGCTGTTCTTGAAAAAGAGCAGTTTCTGTCAGAGCTCTCTCAGCCCCACCTACCTCACAGGGTGTCTGTTGTGGAGAGGGGAAGGGAAAGGGAAAGGAGTTTGTAAGCCGCTCTGAGACTCCTTTGGGTAGTGAAGGGCCGGGTATAAATCCAATCTCTTCTTCTTCTTATCATGGTGGTTCTGTTTAGGCTGGGGCTTCCCTTCCGTGTACTGAAGTTCTCTTCTTTCTTCCCCCACTTTGGGTCACTATCAGGATCAGCAGACGGATCCTTCTGGATCCAAGCAGCAGCTCCCCTCCTTCCTATTCCATACGCCTTTCAGGAGTTTTCAAAAATCGATTTCTCCTTTTTGCCATTATGAGTCGATCGGCTTCAGGCAGCCTGGTTTCAGAATCAGGATTTTTCTTAGAGCTGGAATGTTTGGAACTCACTGGCCTGTTTCTTTGCTCCAAAGGAAAACTTCTGGCTCCCAGAACTGATTCCATTTCCCTGTTGGAAGGAGGAGGAGGAGGAGACCCACCTGGCCAAGAAGCAGAAGAAACTGAGAAATCGGCAGGTATGTGTTTTCTTGTGTGGTGGAAGCGGGCGCGACTCCTCTTGGACTACATTTTACCAACTGGAGAGCGGAGGGATTTCTCAAGAGGAAACTCCACTAGAAGGGGTGTGAGTTAAACCGGGAACAAAATGCTGGCTTGTTTGAACCTCAGCTTGGCGGGAAATATTTATACAGTGTTCAGCTTTAATACGCATGGATTGATTTCTACCCTGCCTCTCCACGGACCCGCTCAAGTTGGTTCACAACTCAGAGCAATAGCATAAATTCCTAAATGATCAATTTCAAAAGCCGGGGGCACAAGAATAGCATAGAACAGCCCCTGAGTTGCCTCAAAAATCCCCCGAGAACTGGCCTCAGGTTAGAAGACAATAACACAAAAAGATTAGAAACTTAAGAGAAAGCTGGGCTGGAAAGAATTGTTTTGCCTCGGAACACAGAGGTCGTTTGCATATGCGACTTGATTGGCTTTTGCCTCTACCATTCTAAACAGTTTTCTGTTTTGAGGTAAAATGTGTCCAATCTCCAGGTGAGGGCTGGAGATCACTCAGAATTACAATTGCTTTCCAGACGGCAGAGATCAGCTCCCCTGGAGAAAATGTTGGGCTCTGTATCCTTATATGCTGCTGAGGTGGCCCCCGTATGACAGCCAATGGGACGTGGCAGTCAGGGCTTCAGAGCACGGGAGAGGCTGCAGGTGTGTGGGGGGTGGAAAGCTGAAGAGTAAGGGGGAAATGAAGGTAGGTTGATGATTGGCTGGGAAGGAGATAGGGTTTCCAACTCCAGGTGGGAAATTCCTGGGTATGTGAGGGATGGAGCCTGGAGAGGGTGAGGTTTCAGGAGGCGTGGGACCTCGGACAGGTACAAAGCCATAGACTCCACCCTCCAAACCAACTATTCCCTTCTGGGGAACCATCGTTGCCAATCTCCAGGTGAGGGCTGGAGATCACTCAAAATTACAACTGTTCTTTAGGTAGCAGAGATCAGTTCCTCTGGAGAAAATGGTGGACTCAGTGTCATTATACCCTGCTGAGGTCACCACAGCAAATTGACACTGAGTGTCCAAGGCCGGGGCACCCGCCCAGAGCCTCTTTCTAGAGGCCGTTGTATTTATTTCCACAACTGGCCTTTTTCCTAGTTTGAAAATAAAGGCAATATTACACAAAAAAATGTACTCAGTCCCTCCTCCAAAGGGAGCCAACCTGGCTAAGCATTAGCCTCCAGACCTTCTCATCGCTCACAGAATTGGGGCCTGCATAACAATACAGTACTGGCTGATCTGTACATTGATCTCCCTGATGTATTTTAACAGGAAACAGCAGCCTGTGAGGGGCCCAGATTTTCAGATTAGGAGCATGGTACAAGGGAAGGAGGTATTAATGCTTCATCTGTGCAGTTTCACTGCTGGAAATCTACTTCCAAGAGGGGCAGGGATTATTAGTACTGAATGGAAAGAAAGTCACCTGCTCTTTGGATTGCCATTTTTCTTTCCTAGGGCAAAGAAGAGGAAGAAGAACAGCAGGCATAAGGGAGTTAGGGAAATGGTTAAACCATCTCTCCCCCTATTTACAGATTTTTCTGTTAGCTATTGAGGTCATGTGATCATTTATTTGAAACTCTACCCCCATGAAATATGGCAGCCCCACTCAGGAAGGAAAGCTGGCTATTGAGGGATGCCAGCTTCCAGGTGGAGCCAGGGGATCTCTGAGAATTACAATTCATCTCCAGACTAAAGAGATCAGTTCCCCTGGAGAAAATGGTGGGCTCTGTATCCTGTGGCCCCCATATGACAGCCAATGTGATGTATGTGGCCCCCATATGACAGCCAATGTGATGTAGCAGTCAGGGCTTCAGAGCACGGGAGAGGCTGCAGGTGTGTAAACGGCGGAGTTCTAGTACACTGTCCGTTTGCGAGTCCTTCTTCAGGTTTGTCATTCTGTACTTATATCTTCATTAGAATGAAGTGCTGCATGTTGCGGGAGTGTGAGTGTAGCGGTCCAAGACCAGCCCTTAAGCAAGTCAGCACCCTTATGGACTTTCCAGCCTCCCAGCCTTACCAGCTCTTTGCTGCAGTTCTTGCTGCTCTTGCCCCTTATAGTAACCACACTGCACAGTCCAGTGGTACACTATGTACAAGGGTTTTATTCACAAGATATACAATCAAACTGCTTCGCCAGACACTCGGTTTCTCCAAAGAGAACGTACATGGCTTCTATACAAGACCTATATACAAAGCTCCACCAATCAGCTGTAAGCTGAGTCATGGTGACTGCACACTGTCCAGTGCCAGTCATAACCGGTCAGAACCAGGCTTATCACACCACCTGCTGACAGGTAGCTGTCAGGTAGCTGTCAGGTAGATCACACTGATCTTCCTACTGGAGATTAACTTACAACACTGCAAGCCATATTTCAAAATGCTAATTCTTATACAATTTTTTGATGTACGCTACCGCGCTTATTCAATCTGGTGACTGGGGAGCTCCTATAGCAAGCTCTAATGTGACTGGGTCTACAGTATATAATAATTGGCTACGCTTAACAATTTTAAAGGTAAAATCTCTGTTTCTATCAGCGAGCATTTCCTTGAAGTGACTTTTTTGTTCTTTCCCCGGGAAGCTAGAACTTACTGGTCCTACCAAGGACCCCCGAATCTTCTGATAGATTTTACAATCAAAAAGTACGTGGCTTAATGTCTCCACACTCCCATCCCCACATGGACACAGGCATTCTTCTAAAGGTGTCTTCTTATATTTGCCTTCCAGTACTGCAGTAAGCAGCTCATCATGTCTTAACAAAGTGAAAGCCCTCCTATAATTGGGATTCTCTAAACTGTTGACATAAGGCACCAATAAAGGCCTATTCAGGGTGTCCAAATCAATTATATCACTCTTCACACTGCTCAGATCATGTTGTCTTTCAATATCTAGAATCCTTTGTTTTACCACCGAGCTCACTTGATCCAGCTGCATAGACAATAGATACTGTTTTGATAGTCCATAATGGCCTAGTTTCTTCCTCAACATAATGAGCCATGGCGGAGTAAATTTTGTCTTTTAAAATTAAATGAGCAACCCCATACTCATTGTAGGCTAGTTTCAACCAGCATTTAAAAACTGCTATCCACATCCTAGCTTCTCCCATCACTATCCCCGCCTCTATTCTAATTCCTGCATTTGATACATTGGGTGGAGTTTGAAAAACTGCCCTTAGGAATTTGGGCTGGATCCTCTCCATCAATATCTTAATAGAATATTAAATAGGGCTGCATATAATATTTGCATAAGAGATTTCGTGACAAAAAGCTTAATAGCTGCTGTCGCATTGCACAAAAAGCTTAATAGCGCTATCCACATCCTAGCTTCTACCATCACTATCCCCGCCTCTATTCTAATTCCTGCATTTGATACATTGGGTGGAGTTTGAAAAACTGCCCTTAGGAATTTGGACTGGATCCTCTCCACCAATATCTTAATAGAACTAATATTAAATAGGGCTGCATATCATATTTGCATAAGAGATTTTGTGACAAAAAGCTTAATAGCAGCTGTCCTGCACAAGAAGAGGAGCTGATCCAAAGCGTCCCTCTTCAGAGAGACACTGTCTCTACATGTTTTTCATTCTTCATAAAATGCATTTATTTTTGAAAAATGATGGGCGCAGGGGGGGTGCCAGAAGGGATCCTCGCCTAGGGTGCAAAATAAGCTGGGGCCAGCCCTGTTTATTGCATTCCTCTTTTGCTTAAAAGGCTTACCATTCTTTTCTGTTCTAGTGGCTGACGGTCTCCAGAACAAGACTGAGGGAGAATCACAACACCATCTACCTGGCACAAAACAGAAGAAAAGAAACATTGGAAGAAAATGGAAGAGTGGGAATGAATATTCTGCTTCTCAAGGTGCTGAATCTGAGGTGTTCGATACACACCACAGGATTCACACAGGAGTGAAATCATATAATCACAACACCATCTACCTGGCACAAAACAGAAGAAAAGAAACATTGGAAGAAAATGGAAGAGTGGGAATGAATATTCTGCTTCTCAAGGTGCTGAATCTGAGGTGTTCGATACACACCACAGGATTCACACAGGAGTGAAACCATATAAATGCTTGGTGTGTGGAAAGAGCTTTGCTCGGAATTCTGAATTTACCAAACATCAGCGTATCCACACAGGGGAGAAACCATATAAATGCTTGGATTGTGAAAAGAACTTTGCTCAGAGTTCACACCTTACGGCCCATCAACGTATCCACACTGGGAATAAACCATATAAATGTTTGGATTGTGAAAAGAGCTTTGCTTACAGTTCACAGCTGACTAGACATCAACGTATTCACACAGGGGAGAAACCATATAAATGCTTGGATTGTGAAAAGAACTTTGCTTACAGTTCACAGCTGACTAGACATCAACGTATTCACACAGGGGAGAAACCATATAAGTGCTTGGATTGTGCAAAAAGCTTTGCTTGGAGTGACAGCCTTACTGCGCATCGACGATTCCACACACTGGAGAAACCGTATAGATGCTTGGAGTGTGGAAAGAGCTTTGCTCAGAGTTCTGATATTACTAAACATCGACATATTCACACAAGAGAGAAACCGTACAAATGCTTGGATTGTGAAAAGAGCTTTGCTCGGAGTTCACACCTTACTAGACATCAGCGTAATCATACAGGGGAGAAACCATATAAATGCCTGGAGTGTGGAAAGAGCTTTGCTTCGAGTTCACAGCTTATGGATCATCAACGTATTCACACTGGGGAGAAACCATATAAATGCCTGGATTGTGCAAAGAGCTTTGCTCAGAGTTCACACCTTATTAGACATCAACAGATTCACAGTGGGGAGAAGCCATACAAATGCTTGGATTGTGCAAAGAGCTTTCCTTGGAGGGACAGCCTTACTGCCCGTTGATGAATCCACACCGGTGAAAAAACCTTATAAATATATCTACACTTGGGAGAAACCATATAAATGCTTGGATTGTGAGAGGAGCTTTGCTTGGAGTTCACAGCTTACTAACCATCAACTTATCCACACTGGAGAGACACTGTATAAATGCCTGGAGTGTGGAAAGAGCTTTGCTTGGAGTAACAACCTTACTGGCCAATTAATGAATCCACACCAGGGCGGGGAGGGGGGACCACATAAATGCTAATTCTTCATGGCATAAACCCCACTGGTAAAGAGGAAAAAAGCTTTGACGGGATATGTTTCCAACAATGGGTCCCTACTCTACCAGGGCTATGACATCCTCCTTGGGTGAGGGATGTTCTGCCTCCCTGTTCTAAGAGTTCTCCCAAGGCCCTCCCTCTTGAGTAGGCATTTTCTCCAGGGGCCACTGCTCAGTGGAGATGACCTGCTTTGCACAGTACAGCAGGGCTATCACTTCCAAATCAGTCCCAGTAGGCTCCCAGTTGATCTTGGAGGAGGACTGGCAACCCTACTATAGAAGGAGAGAAGCCAGGAACTTCACGGCAAGCTCTCTTAACAATTAGCTCACACTAACTCAGCTTAGAGGGAACACTGCTCTTGAGTAGGCATTTTCTCCAGAGGCTCAGTGGAGATGACGTGCTTTGCACAGTACAGCAGGGCTATCACTTCCAAATCAGTCCCAGTAGACTCCCAGCTGATCTTGGAGGACTATAGAAGGAGAGAAGCCAGGAACTTCACGGCAAGCTCTCTTTTAACAATATAACAAGAGCCCTGCTGGATCAGACCAATAGTCCATCTAATCCAACATCCTGTGTCACACAGTGGCCAACCACTTCCTCTGGACGGACAACAACAGGGCACAGAGGCCGAGGCCTTCATAAGAACGTAAGAAGAGCCCTGCTGGATCAGACCAGTAGTCCCTCTGGTCCAGCATCCTGCCTCACACAGTGGCCAACCAGTTCCTCTGGATGGACAACAACGGCATAGAGGTCGAGGCCTTCCCCTGATGCTGCCTCCTGGCTCTGGGATTCAGAGGATTAGTGCCTCTGAATGTGGAGGTTCTCCTCATCCATCATGGCTAGTAGCCATTGATAAGTTTTATCCTCCATGAATCTATCTAATCCCCCTTTAAAGCTGTTGTTTCCTGTGGCCATCACTCCATCCTCTGGCAGTGAATTTCATGTTTTAATCATTCTCTGTGTAAAAACCTTCAATTGAGGTAGTGGGTATCCGTCACAGTTGGCCTCCCTGCTCTAAATATGGCTCCCAGTCTGCTGAAAGGGGCGCAGATCCCTTAGTGCCTCTGAATGTGGAGGTTCTCATCCATCATGGCTAGTAGCCATCGATAAGTTTTATCCTCCATGGATCTATCTAATCCCCCTTTAAAGCTGTTGTTTCCTGTGGCCATCACTCCATCCTCTGGCAGTGAATTTCATGTTTTAATCACTCTCTGTGTAAAAACCTTCAATTGAGGTTGTGGGTATCCGTCACAGTTGGCCTCTCTGCTCTAAATCTGGCTCCCAGTCTGCTAAAAGGGCCACAGATCCTGCCTGTGGCTCTAACAGATATGAAATTCTTGCTACCTGTATGAATTTTTATCGTTAGTGTTTTAACTGTTTTTAATGTGACTTTATTGTAACAAGTCTTGGCTCTGTGGTCCCCTCTGAGCCCGCTTCGGGGAGGGAAGAGTAAGAATCTCAAAATAAAATAAAGTAGTCTTTCCTTTTGTCCATTCTGAACCTACTGCCCATCATCTTCATTGGATGCCCTCCAGTCCTAGTATTTTGGGAGAGGGAGAAAAAGTTCTTTTTGTCAGTTCTCTCCACCCCATGTATAATTTTATAAACCTGTCCCCTCTTAGTTGTCTCTTTTCTAAACAGAAAAGTCCCAGACTCTTCAGCCTTTGCTCATAGGGAAGGTGCTCCAACCCCCTGATCTTCTAATGCTGTGATCACACTCACTAAATAATGCACTTTCCAACTGGATTTTGCCAGTTCACACAGTAAACTTCTGTACTTTTTCCAGCTCTGCAATTTCTTTTTTTGGGAGACGGTGACCAGAACACACTCAGACCTGGCTGCCTGAGGCCTCTAGCCAGGGCCAGCTCACCCGCTAAGCAAACTAGGCATTCGCCTAGAGTGCAGGCCGGCCCTTAGGGCACTAAACTGCTCTCCTGCAGGGCACTGGTGCCAAACTGTGCCTCCCCCCTCTGCGCCCTCCCTGCCACCGCCGCCGGGACCGCCACCGGTGGCTCTCCTGCAGGGCACTGGTGGCGGAGGAGGAGGAAGGCTGGGGAGCTGCCCTCTCCCTCCCGGCGCCGTCTCGCCGCTCAGCCCCTTGCTCTGGCCAACGTTGGCCCGGGCTCGCCCCACCGCCTTGCGCCTGGGATGTCCTTCCCACGGGCCGTAGGTAGCTACCAACTTGAGATCAAATGCATTTCGGCCTCAAGGGCCTTCTATTTACAAAGCTCTCAACAATAAAAATACAGATTATGAACGGACAAGCTATAGGCTCATCTCAGAATATACAGAGGTACCGAAAGTCAGTAACCAAATAACCTAGATCAGGGGTGTCAAACGTGCAGCCCGGGGGCCAAATCAGCCCCCTGGAGGGCTTCTATTAGGTCCACAATGGAACTTTCCCTTCTCCCCCCCCCGCGCTCTCTCTCTCTCTCTCTCTCTCTCTCTCTCTCTCTCTCTCTCTCTCTCTCTCTGTCCTCCTGGTCTTTCATAGAGCCCAGAGATATTACTCCCCAGCCCCTCCCCTCCCTCCTGATCAGGAGCCTCATTCTCATCGGAGGAGTGCGGCCACAGGGCTCTCCCAACTCTCTGATTCCCCCCGTCTGTGCCCCATATCCCTTCTCTTCCTGGTCTCCTCTCCGTTGTGCAAGATAAGCAGCCCAGCCTCCCTGGCTCCCCTTTGGTGCTCTAACTCCCCTGGCAGGGAGAATCAGGGCATGGGTTTAGACACCCCTTTTCCCGTTCCCTTTCTCCTGCTGTTCGGGCGACCCCCGGCTCTGATAGAGCCTCTTCCTCTCTTGGGGATTGCCTCTTCCTGTTCTGAGCCCGTCCTCTCATATTTGTGGCGGTTGGGTCCTTCATGTAGCTCCTTCCTGTTACTTCCAGGGTTCCAGCTAGAGGGTGTCTCCCCCTCCAATGTCCTTGTAGGGACCCTCCGGTCTCACAAAGGGGGTCGCCAGTACCCGGCCAGCCGCTGGACACACGGGATTCACTGCCACAGGAAGTGGTGGCGGCTACAAGCATGGACGGCTTCAAAAGGGAATTAGATAAGCATATGGAGCAGAGGTCCATCAGTGGCTATTAGCCGCAAGGTACAGATAGGGGCTCTGGGGCAAGTGATGCTCTGTCTTCTTGGTGCTTGGGGGGGGGGTCAACAGTGGGAGGGCTTCTTATGTCCTGGCCACACTGGTGGACCTCCTGATGGCACTGGTATTTCTGGCCACTGTGTGACACAGAGTGTTGGCCTGGATGGGCCTTTGGCCTGATCCAACATTGGCATCTCTTATGTTCTTATGTGTAACCAATAGTAAAAAAAAAAACACAGGGCCTGAACATCAGGATGTATCAAGAGTTAAAGCAAGCTTTACATAAGCTATAATATTTTCCAAATGCAGTTGATGAACACGTCAAATGACCAACTTGAGATCAAATGCATTTCGGCCTCAAGGGCCTTCTATTTACAAAGCTCTCAACAATAAAAATACAGATTATGAACGAACAAGCTATAGGCTCATATCAGAATATACAGAGGTACCGAAAGTCAGCAACCAACCTAGATCAAGGGTGTCAAACGTGCAGCCCGGGGGCCAAATCAGCCCCCTGGAGGGCTTCTATTAGGTCCACAATGGAACTGGCTGTCTTCTGCCAGTTTGGTGTCGTGGTTAAGTGCGCGGACTCTAATCTGGGAGAACCGGGTTTGATTCCCCCACTCCTCCACTTGCACCTGGCTGGATGACCTTGGGCAAGCCGTAGTTCTGACAAGAGCTGTCCTTGAAAAAGAGCCGTTTCTGTCAAAGCTCTCTCAGCCCCACCTACCTCCCAGGGTGTCTGTTGTGGGGAGGGGAAGGGAAAGGAGTTTCTAAGCTGCTCTGAGACTCCGTTGGGTAGTGAAGGGTGGAGTATAAATCCAATGCCGTCATCTTCTTCTTCCAGTTCTGCTGCTGCCCCCCAAGCACCAAGAAGACAGAGCATCACTTGCCCCAGAGCCCCTATCTATACCTTGTGGCTAATAGCCACTGATGGACCTCTGCTCCAGATGCTTATCTAATTCCCTCTTGAAGCCGTCCATGCTTGTAGCCGCCACCACCTCCTGTGGCAGTGAATTCCACCTGTTACCCACCAAGGACCTGTGGTCCAGCAAGACTTCCGTAGACAGGGGGGGATGCTCCTCCATTGGGAGGGAGCAATAGAAGTGTGCCACGTCCTGCTGGTGTGTGTGTGGGTAGGGGGGGGTTCGTGGGAAAGATCTTTGTGACCAGTGTTCCCTCTAAGCTTAGTGTGAGCTAGCTCACCGTCTTTTAGCCTCTGACGCACACATTTTTGTCTTAGGCTCAGGAAGGAGGGCTCCAGAGCAAACTAATGTATGCAGTAGCCAAATCACCTGCTCACAACTCTTTTTTTTTTTGCGCTATAAATGTTTATTATTTCTGTTTGCTTGTTTTTAACATATCAAGAAATATAATAACTGCAAGACAGTATACAAAACCAGTTAGTCATGAATACAGATTTTCACAACATACATCAACAGTCATAACAAACTAAGTTAGTACTAAATCTGATCACCTATACATAGATGCTATGTGAG
The DNA here is from genome assembly GCF_001447785.1 of Gekko japonicus. Taxonomy (NCBI): domain Eukaryota; kingdom Metazoa; phylum Chordata; class Lepidosauria; order Squamata; family Gekkonidae; genus Gekko; species Gekko japonicus. The sequence goes on along the minus strand of NW_015169852.1, from coordinate 188,292 downwards.
CTATGATTCCCACAGAACTGAGTCAAGTTTAAAAGATAACATCTTCAGAAGACCTGCTCACAACTTTAATGCCAGGAGCTCACAACGTAGAATCTTTGCTCACAGGACTCCATAGCTTAGAGGGAACATTGCAATTGTGACCGTCGTCCGCTTTAGCCTAAGGAGAGGCCTTCTGTGCGATCGTTTTCTGCTCTCTGTCCCCTCCCTCGTGGAAAGGCCCGCCCCACCGGATCGGGGCGGGCGGACGGACGCACGGAGACCCCCCTCCCCTTTCTCACTGGGGAAGGGCGGGCGGAGGGGGAGAGGATCCGGCGGAAAGTGACGCACCGCCGCCCTCTGCAAGAACGCAGACTCGTCGCCCCCTTTAGCCCTCTGCAAGAAGGGGCGGAGAAGGGGGGAGCCTAATCGGGGGCGAGGCGCCTTCCGGGCTGACCATTCCACCCCCACCCACCCCGATCCACCGCCGACTCTGCAGATTTGCGCTCGACTTTGGTGCAGCGTCAAGGAGGTGAAAAATGCAAAAAGGGAAACGGGGGACGGGATGAGGAAGGAAGGGGGGGACTGCTGGGGGCGACCAGAGGGGCTCGGCCGAAGGAAGGGGACCCCCCGGGCTCGGAGGGGGAGGGCTCCTTGCAATGGGAT
>NW_015169852.1:180017-187352 GCF_001447785.1 Gekko japonicus | reverse complement strand
GGACTCTAATCTGGGAGAGCCGGGTTTGATTCCCCACTCCTCCACTTGCACCTGCTGATGTGACCTTGGGTCAGTCACAAGCTCTGGCACAGCTGTCCTTGAAAAAGAGCCCTTTGTGTCAGAGCTCTCTCAGCCCCACCCACCTCACAGGGTGTCTGTTGTGGGGAGGGGAAGGGATAGGAGTTTGTAAGCCGCTCTGAGACTCCAAGTGAAGGGCGGGGTATAAATCCAATCTCTCCTCTCCTCCTCCTCTCCTCCTCCTTCCCTCCTCTCTGCAAAGCCAGGAGGGCCCCTGCAGCGCCTTCCTCGGGGAGGAGAGCTCCGAAGCCTTCCCTGTGCGTGTGGAGGCGACGTGCCGAAACGCGGTTCCTTTCCGGGGTAGGGTGGCCAGCAGTGTTCCCTCTAAGCTGAGTCAGTGTGAGCCAGCTCACAGTTTTTTAGCCTCTGGCTCACACATTTTTGCCTTAGCTCAGGAAGGGAGGGCTCCCGAGCAAACTAATTTACGCAGTAGCCAAATCACCTGCTCACAACTTTAATGCCGCTAGCTCACACGGTAGAATTTTTGCTCACAGGACTCCATAGCTTAGAGGGAACATTGGTTGCCAGCCTCCAGGTGGGGCCTGGGGATCTCCCGCTTTTACAACTGGCCCCCAGCTGGCAGAGGTCAGCTGCCCCGGAGAAAACGGCTGCTTTGAAGGGTGGACTCTCTGGCGTTGTACCCGTGCTGAGGCCCCGCCCCAAACCCCGCCCTCTCCTGGATCCACCCCCAAAGTCTCCAGGTATTTTCCAACCCAGGCCTGGCAACCCTAGGCCAGGGTGAAGTGGGCCAGGAGACTCCCAGGGGACTCCAGGAGCAGTAGAGAAGAGCCAGAGGCCAGGCGCACCTTAAAAGACTAGCAAAATCTGTGGCACCCTGTGTGAGGTTGCCTGAGAAAAGACCCAGAGTCCAGGAGCACCTTGAAGACTAACAAATACTAGAGCTGCCAACCTCCAGGTATGACCTGGAGATCTCCCAGAATTCCAAATGAACTCCAGACAACAGAAATCTGCACACACCCCCTCCCGGAGAAAATGAGTGCTTTGGAGAGTGAACTCTGTGACTTTATATTTGGCTGAGGTCTTTTCGCTACCCGAACCTTCTCCTCCTCAGACTCCACCAGGAAAACTCCAGGAATTTTCCAAGCTGGAGCTGGCAACCCTAGCCAGGCCTGGCCCAAATGAGTCCTCCCTCAGCAGCCAAAATTAGGCCTGGAAAGGACCCTGCCCTCTCCCCCTGCTTTTTTACTCAGGGAAACCCAGCCTGGAACACTGTGGTTGCCCAGCAACAGCCACGGCGGAATCCATCGCTTAAAGCTACAGACGCACCTTCTATCGCACCAGGTTTTTTGTAGAAAGATTTGTCTTTCCCGCTCACAGCTCCAGTAACTGGATTTAAGTATCCAAAGATTTGAGGATATGAAGTAGAAAAGAGTAAGAGTCCAGTAGCACCCAAAAGGCTTAACAAAAAATGTGTCCAGTCTTTAAGCAGCGGCTGGACAAACACTTGTCAGAGATGCTGTAGGCCAGTGGTGGCGAACCTATGGCATAGGTGCCATCGCCCCAGCCAGGCCCAGACCATCATTAAAGTCTCGAATTCTCTGCCAAATAATTTTAAGTAAATGAAAGCATTTGGGATTGCTTTCCTTACTTTGTTTGGGTCATCTTAAGTTAATGTATGAGGTTTTTTCTAACGTAAAACCTCTGTATTCAGGTTAAATTGCCGTGTTGGCACTTTGCGATAAATAAGTGCAGGGCTGTTTTTGGGTAGGAACGGAGTTCCGGATGGCTCCTGAGTTGGCCACGCCCAGCAGGAACTCATTAGCATAACAGGCCACACCCAACAGCAGACACTCATTAGGATTGGCTACATTAGGGGTGTGTGGCCTAACATGCAAGGAAGTTCCTGCTACAAAAAAAGCCCAGGGTTTTGACAACAAAGTAAACAGAATAAGAAGCAAAAGGTGGGTGTGGTTGGATGACCACACTTCTGGTAACATATGGGGTGTGGCCTAATATGCTAATGAGCTGTGCTGTCAGGGGGTGTGATCTAATAGGCTAATGGGTTTCTGCTGTTGGGTGTGGCCTATTATGCTAATGAGTTCCTGCTGGGCTTTTTTTACCCCAAAAGCCCTGAATAAGTGGGTTTTGAGTCGCAGTTTGGGCACTCGGCCTCTAAAAGGTTCGCCATCACTGCTGTAGGCTGATCCTGCACTGAGCAGGGGGTAGGGCCCCCTTCCAACTCTGTGATTTTATGATTCTATATGGCAGGGTATGAGCTTTTGTGAGTGAGTGCTCACTTATTCCGCTGTTCTACCCGTCTTGAGGATATGAACGTTTGTGACGTTCAGTGGTGTATCTCCATTCTGGTTTTTTTTTTCCTTTCAGCACATTGCTGTCTGTCTCTCTCTGTCCCCCACCAGGGAGAAGCCTCTCTCCATAGCCAAGTGAATAAAGGCATTTTTCAGATTCGGAGGTGACTCAAGAGAAGGGTAAAGAGATGGAAGAGCAGGACCCAGGAGGACCTGGAACAGGCAAGACAGCAAGCAAAGGCCCCCTTCTCCTCCAAGCTGGGAGTGCTGTTGAATTTTGGGACAGATCTGTCCCAGAGATTCCGGCTAAGGACACCATGAACTCAGATGTACATCGCCGACGCTTCCGGCAGTTTCGCTACCATGAAGCTGATGGGCCCCGGGAGGTTTGCAGCCGGCTCCATGGACTTTGCAACCACTGGCTGGAGCCGGAGATGAGCACCAAGAAGCAGATGCTGGACCTGGTGATCCTGGAGCAGTTCCTGGCCGTCCTGCCCCAGGACATGCAGGGCTGGGTCAGAGGATGCGGGCCGGAGACCAGTTCCCAGGCGGTGGCCCTGGCTGAAGGTTTCTTCCTGAGTCAGGCAGAGGAGAAGAGGCAGGCAGAACAGGTGAGGGGGTTTCCTCCAGGTATGTCTAATTCAAGCAAGGACATCTGGCCTTATCCTAAAGTTTCCCTGAGAGATATTTGTCCAAGTGTTAATCATCCAACTGGGGGATTTAACAGCCTCTTCTACTAGAGAATTTCTTATCCCTCCAGATAACACAGCAGGTCTGCTGATGGAAGGGTGCAGAGTCTGGGAGTGGGGCAGGATCCATTCCTTGGTCCCTTTTCCATTCCATCTCTCACCCCTCTCCCTTGCTGCTGTTTCAGATGTGGGCACTGTCTGTGAAGATGGAAGCTACAATTCCTGAGGTGGAAGGAGTTTCCTTGGAACAAGGGCAGAGGGCGCAGGCTGTGGAGCATGCCCAAGATGCCCTTTCCTTTGGTAAGGACTCATCATGCCTGGATGCAATTGGGGCACCCTGTGAATGTGGTGATGGGTAGAGAGTTCAAGTCAGGAAAAAATTAAATATTTCTACACACAATACAGAGTTAATTTGCAGCACTCATTGTCCGCTAACTGTGATGCCTCTAAAAGGAGATTAGACAGATTAAGAACACAAGAACATAAGAGAAGCCAATGTTGAATCAGGCCAAAGGCCCATCCAGTCCAACACTCTGTCACACAGTGGCCAAAAATACCAGGTGCCATCAGGAGGTCCACCAGTGGGGCCAGGTCACTAGGAGCCCTCCCACTATTGACCGTTTACCCCCCCCCCCCCCCCAGCACCAAGAATACAGAGCATCACCAAGAGTTCCTATCTATACCTTGTGGCTAATAGCTACTGACACGTCATATGTTTATCTAATTCCCTCTTGAAGCCGTCCATGCTTGTAACCACCACCACCACCTCCTGTGGCAGTGAATTCCGTGTGTTAATCACTCTTTGGGTTAAGAAGTACTTCCTTTTATCTGTTCTAATCTGACCACTCAGCAATTTCATTGAGTACCCATGAGTTCTTGTCTTGTGAGAAGGGGAGAAAAGTACTTCTTTCTCAACCTGCTCTATCCCTGCATAATCTTGTAAACCTCGATCATGTCACCCCTCAGCCGTTGTTTCTCCAAGCTAAAGAGGCCCAAGCATTTTAACCTTTCTTCATAGGGAAAGTGTTCCAATCCTTTTATCATTCTAGTTGCCCTTTCCTGCACTTTTTCTAATGCTGTAATATCCTTTCTGAGGTGTGGTGATGGGAATTGCACGCCGTATTCCAAATGAGGTCGCACCATCGATTTTTACAGGGGCATTAAGATACTGGCTGATTTGTTTTCGATTCCCTTCCTAATAATCCCCAGCATAGCGTTGGCTTTTTTACTGCAGTCGCACACTGTCTCGACATTTTCAGTGAGTTATCTACTACCACTCCAAGATCTCGTCTTGGTCAGTCTCCGCCAGTTCAGACCCCATCAACATGTATTTATAGTTAGGATTTTTGGCTCCAATGTGCATCACTTTTCACTTGGCCACATTGAACCCCGTTTGCCACTTTGACGCCCACTCACCCATCTTTGACAGGTTCCTTTGGAGGTGCCTCACAATCCTCCCTGGTTCTCACCACCCTGAACAATTCAGTGTCATCACAAATTTAGCCACTTCACTGCTTACTCCCAACTCCAAACCATTAATGAACAAGTTAAAAAGCATCGGACCCAGTACTGAGTCATGCGGTATCCCACTGCACTGTGAAAATTGCCCATTTATACTCACTCTCTGTTTCCTATTAATTAGCCAGTTTTTGATCCACAAGAGGACTTGTCCTTTTATCCCATGACTATTGAGCTTACTTAGGAGCCTTTGATGAGGAACTTTATCAAAAGCTTTCTGGAAGTCAAGGTAAACAACATCTATTGGGTCCCCCCTCTCCGCATGTTTGTTCACCCCCTCAAAGAACAATAACAGGTTAGTAAGACAAGATCTTCCCTTACAGAAACCATGCTGAGTCTGCCTCACAATCAACGCTGGCAATTTCTGGTGCCGGGAGGCCCTGAAGGAGAAAGACTCTTGGATAAGCACTGCTGCCACCCCTGGCATTAAGTCTGGGACTGAGAGAGGACTGAGAAACCTAGGAGGACCAGTTGTTTCTTGCCCTTGGCACCCTGCTCTCGGTAGCGCATGCCAGGTCCACATTTCTAGCTGCAAAGTAATCTTGCAGAGTAGAGGTCTTATTTCTAATGGACCTAGCGTTACACAACATCCGTGTCAGAGAAGGCTATGACTTCCTAGCCCCAGTACCAACAGGTCTCGGGATGGGGCGAAGGTTGGAAGAGGACTGCGCATAACCACATCTCAGTCTCCTTCCATTCCTATAAAGCCTCACCATACCTCCCACACCCCTGGTTACCGGAATCCCCAACTCATGGTGGAAGAAGACACCCTGTGAGCACTGTTCCCTCTAAGCTGAGTTTGTGTGAGCTAGCTCATCATTTTTTAGCCTCTGGCTCACAGATTTTTCTCTTAGCTCAGGAAGGATGGCTCCAGTGCAGGCTAATTTGTGCAGCAGCCAAATTGCTTGCTCACAACTTTAATGCCGGTAGCTCACAAAGTAGAATTTTTGCTCACAAGACTCTACAGCTTAGAGGGAACATTGCTGTTCCCTCTAAGCTATGGAGCCCTGTGAGCAAAAATTCTACTTGGTGAGCTATTGGCATTAAAGTTGTGAGCAGGAGATTTGGCTGCTGCATAAATTAGTTTGTTCTGGAGCCCTCCTTCCTGAGCTAAGACAAAAATGTGTGAGCCAGAGGCTAAAAAACTATGAGCTAGCTCACACTAACTCAGCTTAGAGGGAACACTGCCTGTGAGGTAGGTGGGGCTGAGAGACTTCTTTCGAGAACTGCTCGTGAGAGAACAACTCGGAAAGAACTTGTGACTGACCCAAGGTCACACCAGCAGCTGCATGTGGAGGAGCCTCCCCTACCAGATCTTATAGACCCAAACCATCCCCTACTAGACCTTATATACCCGAACCTTACCCAACTTGACATTTACAGATAATATCACCACAGAGATGATAACAATTATCAAATACAATCAATAATTCAATAAAACCCTAAGTCTGCCAGGCAGAGTACAACTAGCTAAAACTCCTGGCCCAAGAACTCCCTCCCACCCAAACCTCGCATCTTGCTACCCACCACCACTCCTCCAAGTAAGAAAGAAATCTGACCTACAACTAACTAACTAATATAAGAACATAAGAGTTGAATCAGGCCCATCCCGTCCAACACTCTGTCACACAGTGGCCAGAAATACCAGTGCCATCAGGAGGTCCACCACTGGGGCCAGGACATTAGAAGCCCTCCAAAGCACCAAGAACACAGAGCATCCCTTGCCCCAGAGCCCCTATCTATACCTTGTGGCTAATAGCCACTGATGGACCTTGTCTCCATATGCTTATCTAATTCCCTTTTGAAGCCGTCCATGCTTGTAGCCGCCACCACTCACTTCCTGTGGCAGTGAATTCCATGTGTTAATCACTCTTTGGGTGAAGAAGTACTTCCTTTTATCCGTTCTAACCCAACAGCTCAGCAATTTCATGGAGTGCCCACGAGTTCTTGTATTGTGAGAAAGTACCTCTTTCTCTACTTGCTCTATCCCATGCATAATCTTATAAACCTCGATCATGTCACCCCTCAGTCGTCGTTTCTCCAAGCTAAAGAGCCCTAAGCGCCTTAACCTTTCCTCACAGGGAAAGTGTTCCAACCCTTTTGTCATTCGAGTTGCCCTTTTCTGCACTTTTCCCCAAGCTATAATATCCTTTTTAAGGTGTGGTGACCAGAACTGCACACCGTATTCCAGATGAGGTCTCACCATTGATTTATATAGCGGCATTATGATATTGGCTGATCTGTTTTCAATACCCTTCCTAATAATCCCCAGCATAGCGGTGGCCTTCTTTATTGCAGTCACACACTGTCTCGACATTTTCAGTGAGTTATCTACTACAACTCCAAGATCTCTCTCTTGTTCATATAATGGGCAGAAATGCTAATCCCCAATAGCTCTACCTTACTAGACCTAATAAACGGAACACTTTAAACATACAGGGGTCAAGAGCAATTTGGCCACTCCTTGATGTTAACAGCAGCTCATCCGCTTGCCTCAGAATCCATTAATGTACAGGTAGTGCCTATGGAAGTGGGTGTATTAATTTCTAACATCTTAGATATTATTTTATACAGGTTGTTATTGATAATTGTATCTACATTGTTGTGACCCGCTTTGAGCCTTTCTGAGCAGGAAAGGGCAGGCTGGAAATCAAATGTAATGAATAACTAATTCACATTACCCTCAATTCTCCAGGTGCACTCAAGTCGTCATGTCTGGGCTGAATGTGATGGTGACATGTCCTGCAATGTTGTTTCCACCTCACCTCTGTCCCCCCCCC